>NC_072827.1:20459533-20759533 GCF_027744805.1 Dunckerocampus dactyliophorus
CAGCGGCTGTTTCCTCCACTAGCATAGCCGCTACGCTCATACCTGTGTATAAACTTGACATTTAATGCTTGGATCTTAAAAGCTAGGACACCTTAGGGACTTGCTAGCTTTTGAATAATGATCCTTCTTGCCATGTGACTTACCTTCCTCTTGAGCCTGCCCCGCGATCATTAAAGTAGGCAGTCTTTGATCGGTCAGAGCGTCCTCCAAAGCTGTTGTAGGCAGCATCCCTTGGTGGTCCACCCCAGTTGCCGTCTTTGTTGTCGTAACCACCAAATCCTAAAGGGGAACAGGTCGTATCCATCAGTACAAAGGCCCTTTCCTGGCATCAAACTGCTGCCCAAAAGCAGAGTCTGACATTTCCCTTCTCCAATGAGCTCTGATCTAAGTTTTAATAGAGGTACTCTTAAGGCTATGAAAAAAGGTGAGGCAGAACTGACTTGATTATGCCTACATTAGTACATGTGTCGACACACTGAGGATTTCCTTATTTATTGCATTTAACGATTCACTGTATTTTTTATACATCTGTCAATGTACATACTCAAAATAAACAACATTCTAGGTATCTTATCCTATTTTATGTGCAATACCTCAATGCTGCTTAAGTCTGCTGAACCTTATCACCATTGTATAATTTGTCTATATTTTACAATCCATTTGATATTTATATTTTTATACCTGTTACATTCGGAACATTTGAGTTTGAACATGTCTCAATGTTGCTAGAAATGGAAGTGGAACCACCAAGATAAGTTTCATTGTACACTCTGTGCAATGGCAGTACACATCTAAACTGTGTTACAGCAAGACTTTTTTTTATTAAGGCAAGATAGGATTATCCCACCTGCATTATGAAATGGCTGATTAAAGGAGCCTCCGCCCCCGTTACCACGGAAGCCGCCACGCCCACCTCTATCATGGCGTGGAGGTCCACGCCCTCCAAAGCCCCCGTTTGTGCGGTTGTCATGATAACCGTTCACAAATCCATTGCTGCGGCCACCGTCCCATCCAGGTGAATCTTGACAGAAAAAGACAAAAAACAAAAACAGGATCAGTCTTGTGTGTATATTTTATTTAAGCTTAATCCCTCAGTTCTCGGCTATTTCAACTTTAAGACTCAGGAAGATGAAATACTGTGGTGACTTAATTGCCAATATCAGCCCTGGCCTGTAAGCTTGCCAAATTACCAGATTTAACATAGGTGAGTGTTTCAGGGGAAACAAGCAAGCACATTCTATTAATGGCCAAGAGACCAGAGGAAGAAAAAGGAGCTAGAAATGAAGAAAAGTGGATTTGCCTTGAACTTAAATTCTTATTCGACCCGGCGCAATTTTGGTAGTAACAAAAGATGAATGCAAGCCACCAAAATATAACAATAATGAAACGTGTATGTGGAATCAAGTGTTCTCAATTTTTTTCCCCTTTTTGGGTAGGGGGTGGGAGTCACACATTAGGCATAAACATGCACAGTCCAGTGCACACAAGTAGGAAATGCAGTCTAACGATCTAAGTAATTAAATACAGATGCCAGGAAGGGGAGGGGGAAAAAATTAAATAAAAAAAATACACAAACACCTAATTCGTAATAACTGTAAAATGTGAATTTGGGCATATTTCAAGGCCAAACAATTGTGTCAATTCAATATGGTAGGGCTGGACAATATGGAGCAAAACTATTGCTCCATATTGATATATATTGATATATATATCAATTTACGATATATATGTATATGCCGATATTTTTAAGCAAAGTGAGTTAGAAAAAAAAATCAAAACCAAATGTGTCAACTTGTTTTATTAAATACTTAAAATTATTTAAAAATGTCATGTAAAATTTACATTTAAAAAAAAATCGTATGTAAAAATAGCCTCTTAAAAAAAAAAAAAAAAAGACCATTTTCTTGAAATAGAAAGTTAAATATACAGTGGGTACGGAAAGTCCTTGCAGCCATTTGCCAAAATAAAAAAAGTTCATTTTATTTGTCATTAATGTACACTCAGCACCCCATCTTGACAGGAGAAAAAAATTAAATTTAGAATTTTTTGCAAATTAAAAAAGAAATACTGAAATATTACATGGTCATAAGTATTCAGACCCTGTGCTCAGTATTGAGTAGAAGCACCCTTTTGAGCTAGTACAGCCATGAGTCTTCTTGGGAATGATGCAACAAGTTTTTCCACACCTGGATTTGTGAATCCTGCCATTTTTCCTTGCAAATCCTCTTCAGTTCTGTCAGGTTGGATGGTGAACATTGGTGGACAGCCATTTTCAGGTCTCTCCAGAGATGCTCAATTGGGTTTAGGTCAGGGTTCTGGCTGGGCCAGTCAAGAACTGGTCACAGTTGTCCTGAAGCCCCTCCTTTGTTATTTTAGCTGTGTGCTTAGGGTCCATTGTCCTGTTGAAAGGTGAACCTTCGGCCCAGTCTGAGGTCCTGCGCACTCTGGAAGAGGTTTTCCTTCAGGATCTCTCTGAACTTGGCCACATTCATCTTTCCTTTAATTGCAACCAGTCGTCCTGTCCCTGCAGCTGAAAAACACCCCCACAACATGATGCTCCCACCACCATGTTTCAATATAGGGATTGTATTGGGCAGGTGATGAGCAGTGCCTGGTTTTCTCCACACATACTGCTTAGAAATAACACCAAAAAGTTCAATCTTGGTCTTATTTCTCAGTCTGGGAGTCCTTTGAGTTTTTTTCATGTGTCTTGCACTGAGGACAGGCCTCCGAAGGGCCACTCTGCCATAAAGCTCCAACTGGTGGAGGGCTGCAGTGATAGTTGACTTTGTGGAACTTTCTCCCATCTCCCTACTGCATCTCTGGAGCTCAGCCACAGTGATCTTTGGGCTCTTTACCTCTCCTCTCACACCAAGGCTCTTCTCCCACGATTGCTCAGTTTGACTGGACGGCCAGGTCTAGGCAGAGTTGTGGTCGTCCCAAACTTCTTCCATTTGATGATTATGCTGCAGAAATTCTTCTGTAACCTTGGCCAAATCTGTGCCTTGCCACAATTCTGTCTGAGCTCCTTGGGCAGTTCCTTCGACCTTATGATTGTCATTTGCTCTGACATGCACTGTGAGCTGTAAGGTCTTATATAGACAGGTGTGTGCCTTTCCTAATCAAGTCCAATCAGTTTAATTAAACACAGCTGGACTCCAATAAAGCAGCAGAACCATCTCGAGGATCAGAAATGGACATCATGTGAGCTAAATATGAATGTCACTGCAAAGGGTCTGAATACTTATGACCATGTGGTATTTCATTTTCTTTAATAAATTTGCAAAAATTTCTACATTTGTTTTTTTTTCCTGTCAAGATGGAGTGCTGAGTGTACATTAATGAGAAATAAAATGAACTTTGATTTTGGCAAATGGCTGCAATGACACAAAGAGTGACAAACTTAAAGGGGTCTGAATACTTTCTGTACCCACTGTAAAACATTTAGAAATGCTCAAATTCTCAGCTAATGACAAAAGAACAAAATATGAAGGAGTGCCTGGTTTAAGGGGATTTAATTTTTTTTTTTTTTTTTTAAACAAACATCAGCAACTCATACTTTAAATGGAACAGTAGTATTTTTTATGTGAACATTTTTAGAAAACAAGCATGTCGTGCCAGAAACACCAACCTGTCAACTGAATCAGGTTTAGCAACTAACTTCCTTGTACATTTGTGGTAGAGCTTGTCGTGCTATATAATTGTGACTGCGAGGCTCCCTGGACATCGTGAGTCCATTTAAACCCACCCCCCCTTATAGTAGCACTCCACTTTGCTTTTCCTTTCATGAGGAACGCAACAGGAGCATGCAGCTTCACACATTCCTCGTATTGGAATTTGTGCCAAGTTTTAAGGGGGTGAAAAGGATTTTTTTATGCTCTGAATTTAAACTACCTCCACATTACTGAGCTACCGCTTATTTAAGCAATTCTTCCACCGCACATGCCGTCGCTTCAACTGGAACTGCAGGGCTTCTGCGCTGCCCCTCCTCCCTCCTCCTGCATGCAGGGATGAGGGAGATACAGTGCAAATCCAGTCTGTTTCGTTAAATGATTGTTGGTTTTGATATCATGCATAAAGTAAATATTGATCTTTTAAAAATATCGATATATCGCCCAGCCCTAATATGGCAAGTCTTGTAGTTGAAATGCTCTTACTGAACAACTAACCAACTGCTACAATTTGTACAAGTGCCAGAATAGCCTTTTTTCCCACCACAGGAACCTTTTCAGGAACTTTCCTATTCAGCCTGGTAGTTTGAAATACCCCTGTGTTTCCACCAAATCTACCCAGGTAAACGGTTCCACAAGAATTTCCACAAGCTTCATGTTGATATGTGACAACATATCTCTTTTGAACATATTTGCACAGGAATATATTCAGTGGGACTTTGAGGCGACTCAAAACAGTGTGGAAAAACAGCTGGCAAGCTGGTGGATCTAAATGTAGACGACACACCCAAACAAACTGGTGAAAAGCTGAAGAAACCCTTAACACAAAAAAAATTAACAGTTGAAGTGGGTCCAACCGTTATTACTGTACTAACAAGCCGTATGACCAACTCGGCTCACTACGGCAACAAATTACTCCTTCCTTGAGAATGCGGCAAAATATCTAAATGAATGCATATCATATCAAATATCTACCATTTCATTTGCTACATGCTGTAACAGTCAGCGGCCCAGTATTTATCTTAGACCAACGCCAAGTGAACGTCAATGCTAATAGGTCAACACAACAGCTCCAACTGAATAAAGAGTTGTCACAATAGATACAAAATCGGTACCCGTTTTAGGTATTGTCAGTATCGACAATACACCTTTCCTCAGCAAGCTGTATAGATCCAAACTTGGGCAGTATACGCGTATGAGCATTGAGGCGACTGAGCAGCAGTGTGGCCAAGTCTTTTTTTTTTTTTTGCAAGGTATCTTGCTACTACAGCCTACAACCACTGTGCAAAAAGGGAAAAGGAAAACCAGCAGCGGCGTTGAGCCTTTAAATATATAACATTGCCTATTAAAAAATATCGTTATTTTTTTATGTAAAATAGTTTACTTATTTATGAGCATATTTATAGGACAGTATTTTTATATATACTGGGAAGGCTATAGGCCTCTGCTGTTCTTTTTTGTTCTCTAGGCCCGTCACAAATTTTGCTGAACGATAATTGTCCTACAAATTGTCAATTGATATTAGGGGTGTCCCGATCCACATTTTTTGGCTTCCGATCCGATTATCCGATCCGGTTGTTTTAATAAGCTTTTGTTACAAACATCAATTTCTGGAATTGTTATGAAAATAGCTCTTCAAAAGCATTAAACATAATGCAAACAAAGTATTGCTGAATTTACTTTTTTTTTTTTTTTTTTTTAAATTACACAGCATGACTAACAATATTGTTTGGCTTTTGTAACAGACCCAAGTCAGGTCCCTAATCTAATAAAAGAAAATTAGAAAAAATGGGCGTGAAAATACTGTGTGTACAACTAATCATTTGACATGATTATAGATTAATTTGTGGTGTGATTTAGAATATGATTTATTTAAACTCTTAGGGCCCTATGAAACAGTTTTATTTTTTTCTCAAATTCAGTTTTAATTTTTTAGAATTCAGTTTACTTTTTCCACTTATTTTACCAGCATAGCGTGTGCGCTATTTGGGTTAGTGAATAAAATGCAAAAATACATTTATTGATGCAATACATCATTGGCCCATTTTGTCCAGTAATTGAGAAATGGATGTAGCTCAGCTAACTTTCACAATGGGATGTCAGGCCTCAGCGCATATTGCTACAAAATCTTGAACTGTAATGCCCGTGCTTGGGATTAAGGAAGATGGAGTCAGATGTAATTGTTTGATTTGAATAAAATACGCTGAACTTTGTAATGTGGTGGAAATGCAAACCACACAGGGCCACAGGAACGTTTTAGTTCCGGAAACTATAGTTACCAGGAACTAAAAGTTGCTGAACTGTTGGTGGAAAAAGGGCTAATGTTATGAGGAATGTAATAATCCATGACTGGTATCAAACAAAAGCAGCAGTGTCAGGTTTTCGCTCAGAGCAGTGCAAAAACATTCCACATCAAACCAGTCCAAGACACTTTGAATGCAAACATCTCAATTAAAAATCAGTTTAGCTTAGGTTGCCAACACTCCTAATAGGTAGCGAATTGCTGGAAAATTAAAAGTTAAACTTTGTTCTAGTCTGAGCAATTTGAAAAACTATTAAATGATTTTAACTGCCAACTATTTAAGGCAGTGTTCTTGGACACATTGGAAAAAAAAAAAAAAGTTTTCCATTGTGGCACCACAAGTAGCTGTGATTATTTAACAAGCAGACAAATCGGGGGACGACAGAATGTCTCCACTTTGCAGATACTGCTGACTGAAGCTATTCTGTGTGTGTGTGTGTGTGTGTGTGTGTGTGTGTGTGTATGTGTACTGTGTGTGTGCCCAAACACTACAGCACCAGAGAGCCTGCCATCTGATCTTTACGACTGAGAAGGAATTTGTGAAGGAACTAACCTGCCAAAGTTGGTTCTCCTCATGATCCAAGTAAGACCCTGCAAAGTTCTTTTAACAATAAAATGTAACAAATGGGGAAAAGGCTACAATTCTATTTCAGGAACTACCGTGTTTTATTTGAACTGCAGAAAATGCATAAAGTGCATTTCCTCATATAGTGGTCCAGTGGTGGGGGGGTGTTTATTTACATAACTGCAGCGAGTATTGGGCATGAGTAAGGACTTTTAGGGGCTGTCCACACGAAACGTTTTCTGGTCCAAAAGGTAAACATCCACATGGAAACTGCGTTCAGGGTGCCCTGAAATGGCATCTTAAAAAAAAAAAAAAAAAAAAACCTGCTTCTAGAGCTGAAAAATCAATCATCTTTGCCGTGTCGTTTGTGTTGACAAGCGAACCACTACTTTCTGAAAATGATTACACCACCGGCCCTTCGCCACCCAGTCACCACCAAAAGTGAGCGTTGCCGACAAAGCCTGTCATGATAATCGATAAATCCAACGATTAAAATAAATAAATAAAAACAGGTCGATAATTAGGATGCCCTCGATAAATTCACATGTGCATGTATGCGTGTGTTTCATCTGCTCGTCTCTGTGCCACACAGGCTGCTTGACATTTCGTTTCACTCTGCATCTGTCTGTGCACATTGGTTCTTTCGTGGAATGAACACAGAGTGGGTCCTCATCTCATTCGGCCTTTTTGTGGAGGCGGGGCTACTAGTGAGTGGATACAAAGGGTTTATGGGCACCACACACGAGGTGACATGGCCTCGACTCCATTCGGTTTCAATGGAAACTGTGCGATAGGGCGATTATCGTGGGTCATCGTCCAGCCAAGCGACACGCAAAATTCATTCGTGCAAAAGTTTGTGTTCGTGCGTGTCATCGTGCACACGTGAAAGGTGTTATCGGACCTGTGTTATTTGATGGAACTGTTACTGGAGAAAATTATTTGGAAATGCTTCGGGACGTGGTCGTACCACAACTCAGAACCAACGGCAACTGTACTTCAAGCAAGATGGAGCACCTCCACATTATGGGCGGACAGTAAGACCATCTTCATCAAGACTTTCCGCAGCGTTTGTTTGGAATGTGGGACAGCATTGAATGGCCACTACATTCACCTGACCTGACCTCAATGGCTTTCTTTTTTTGGGGGTGTAGTCAAGAACAAAGTTTATGACAGAAATCCCCACACAGTGAATGAATTGAAAGATTACATTTCAGATAAATTCGCTGAAATTGATGGAGACTAGAATGTGTGTCATACTGTGTGTCAGTGTTTTTGGACAGATATGAAGATTGTTGCAAGGTTTAAGGTGGACCTTTTGAGCACTAGAGAGATTAAATATTAAATGTAAAATGTTTAATATGTTATAATGTATGTAAATAAATGTCTAAGTGTTTAATAAATGTAAAATGTCTAAAGGGCACCACACACTGGAGTCGACATTTCGACTCCATTTTCAATGGAACTTGCGCGATAGGGTCATTATCGCATGTCGCTTGAAATTCGTGCGTGTGGAAGTTTGTGTCTTGCAACGCGATCCGAGAAAGTTGAAAACTGTTCAACTTTTCATCGCTGTTGCAACATATCTAGTAAGTTTAATTTACACCAACATTTATGCAAGTTTATCTTTAATGCTACCAAGATCCGGTGCTAGCAAGAGTCCTCCATCAACACCGGCCGCTCCTCTGAACTATGATACCACGAAATTCCCTCCACATTTGACAGCCAATCAAACCATGCACTCATACAATTCGCTCTAGATGTGAATGTGTCACTTACCCGTGTAATTGGTCACAATCGCTTGTCGCCTCCTGTGTGCATGATTTCATATGCGATGGCGATGAATTTCGCCAATCGCGGTCGTTTGTCGCCTCCTATGTGTGGCGCCCTTAAGTGTTAACTGTGACCCTACTTTTGGCCCACCCTGTATTGGAAAGGGGTTAAGCTAACTATTTTTTCCCCTCCCATATAGTGCCAGATCAAATTAGAAGTCATTCAAAGATATCTTTCCTATAGAACGGGGCTATCCCTTGGCCTTCTAGAAAACCAAATAACCTCATTTTAACTTTCATCTACACGAGTGTCTTGTCTCTCTATTGATTGCACATTTCCAATTACCTGGTCTCTGCATTGCGTAGTTGCATTTATTAGCAGATGGACCTGAATTACAGTTGGGTTTTACTTGTTTTGGGGTCAACTGATTTTCTTTTAATGAAACCAGTATATAACTGCGAGGTGCAATGGCATTTGACTGCTAATACTATGAAACATTGTTAATACTCCAACTCCCTGCCTAAAAACTAAAACAGACGGCCCTAAAAATTACAGGATTAGTTTTGGGTGAAAAATATCTATTAGTAACAACAGCCAGGTGCACTGCGTTTTTCCCTTAAAAAAAAAAGTGGCACCATTAACATGCTTCTTAAACATTAAGGTGTGGTGGTTTAAGCCACAAGTGACACTATTGAATGTTCTCCAGTGTGCAACTATTAAGACTGCACAAATGCCAACAGGGCATGCAGGTATCAGCCAAGGGTATATACCACATGTGTTTCGCCAGCCCCCATTGTAGGCATGGTAAAGGGCAAGCTCTTGAGACGCCAGTCTTGGGTAACCTGAGCAAAGGTAGGGTAGCAGCAGGCTATTAAAAGGGACTGTGTGGTTACCAGCTCATGCAATATGAGCATAGGCCTGGACTAGACACCAAATAGTTACCAATATCTGGGTCTTCCCATCCTGAAGCAGAGTTATTTCTTTGCCTTTCCTGGCTCTCTGCCTGCCACGGCTGTGGAGGGGGCTTTGGTGGAACTTGGGGAACATTACAAGTGAGATATGGGCTTGAGTGTACTGCTGACAAAACATGGATGGGACTTCAAGAATTAAAGACAAGTTTTGGAGCACAAGCGCCCAATGCATCTGTTACATTGTCTGCAAGCGCCCCAGCAGCATAGCAATTAAGCCTGTAAGTCAAATTAAAGTGAAGAGCATATATCTCTAATAAAACCTTCTCCCCGCCCCCTTCAAACTGGCTTTGCTATGGCTATTTCATGCATGTGGAAATGCAGATTTGCCCTCAGCGAAAGCAGACAGAAGGGACTTACAGAGATTTACTGGTGCCACTGAATAACCGCACTGTCTACCAGCGGAATAAGCATTTCCTGCTGTGGAATAAGAGCACAGTAGAAAGAAAAAACGAGAAATTGTCAAGCGTGATACAAAATTTCAACTATGTAGTCATGTGTAAAATGATGTGACCTAGCAGTGTGCCGGTAAATAGTTAGAATTGTTGTGCAAATAAGCAACTAAATCAAAATGTGTTCAAATTGAGGCCAGAAGCATTAAGTAGAAAGATAAACACGTGTATATACACAATAGCCATTATTACTCTAAGCACCAAAACAAAACAGATCACCATCCTCAAAGTTGCTGTAACGTGAAGCCACTAAAATGCCACCCTCAGTCCACTTTTTGTTCTCCATTTTGGCTACCTTCACCATGTGTTGATGAGCTTAAAACAAGAGACACGTTTGAAAGCTACATTAAACTCACCATTTTTGGATGCGTCTTTGTTTCTTAAGTGAGGTGGAATGTAACGTCCTGGAAAGGGGAGGTGAAAAATAGCACATTAAAAAGGCACAGCTGATTAAGAATAAAGACTTAAGATGGTAGCGCTTTACCATTATCCTGTTGAATTGACAAACTAATTGAAGTTCAACCAGTGTATGTTTAAAATGTGTTAAAAGAAACATCTCTAAATTAATGAATCAGAAATCTGCTGTAGATGACCACATAGTATCCTACCCAACATCCTGTTTCCAGACTTCCAAGCCTTGTGTATGATGGGAGATACCATTAAGCCCAAAAGTATTTGGTCAATTGCTTTCTTCGTAATTATATCAACTGCCAAAATACTTTGTATGTACATGCTTAGATACACAAATGGAGATATATTTATGCCACTACACCGCTACCGGGAGTAAAAAATAATTTTTAAACATTGTAAAAATACTTACTGCCAGTTCCTCCGCCTTGTCCTTCAACAGAGTTCAAGTCTAGGGCAGCAAGCTACAAAAAACAAAAACATTAGTCAAATTGTCTGCACAATCTCGTATAAAATCAATATAGGAAGGAAGGAAATCAATTAGCTTCTCCAAATAACTCATGTATGGTACGACGTAGCCACTATCGTTTCCCTTCGACGGATTTTGTCTGGAGACTTTGTAATAGACACCAATAAACGCCACGAACGACCCATAAAATGTATTTCGAAGTAACGTGAATTGTTACTAATCTGACAACAAAAAAAACTTCACGTTGGCGATATTTGACCAGTTTGAGAGTCGTTTGAGACTTTTTTTTTTCGTCCTGCGCCACGTTTCAGGTTGAGAAGGCCCAGCGTTAGCTTACTGGCTATACCGGCCGGTACATGCTAGCTAACGGTTACGAAATCATGGCAATTACTTAAAAAAATGTTAGATAATTTTTTGGCAGTGTGTGTAGGCTCGTTTATAAGTGTTAACAGACAAGTTAGTAAGGGGATGACAGTATTACAACAGAAAACGTGCGTCGATGAGATCGTTACGAAGGCATCCGCCATCACAACCTCCTCGCCGCCTCCATTTTGCCAATGTTAGCTTGAGCCGGAGCTAGCAACGAGGCTCGACGCCACACGCGTTTGACGACAATCCGCGACATTTTAACACAAAAGTTAGACGTAACCAAACGAAATAAAACAAAAAAGACACTTACCTGCTGATCTAGACCGTGTGGATTATCGACGACCACATGACTCATAACTAGAGCGTAGTGGGGGATTACTTTGTGAGGAGAAAGGATATTTTTTTTCTTTGTTATAGCGAGACCGGGCTACGTTGTTGTAACTTTGCTTCCTCGTTGCCTGAACAAGAGTCGAGCTATTGAGACAAAAATGTTCACTTAAAAATATATATATATTTTAAAAACTGCGACACTTTTTTGTTAAATATAAACTTGGGCTTCCCCGAAAGAAGTATCTGATGTTGCCGGCAGGGTTGACCGTGGAGGAATGAGACGCTGGGTGCTCAGGTAATAAGAGATATCACCACTATGCCGGCAGAGAGGCAACTATCGCGAGACTTCTCCTCTTATCATCGTCGATGGAGCTGCAGTGTTGTGTAATTCCATGAAAAATCATGTAACCAGTATCATTCATCATCATACTTTAAGTGTGTCATTAACAAGAAAATTATTTCATAATCTTTAAACTGCAATTAGAAAAAATGTAATGCTAACACTGTAAGCTTTTTTTGTGTTTGTCAAATTATTTTTCTCTAAAGTTGACAAACTATTTGAAGTTGGATCGGTGAAAGTGTTAATTGACATAAAAACAAAAAAGAGGAGCTATATATTGTTATTAATATTGTGAGTGAAAATGACAGCATGACTAGACATAATGTAGTCATAGACAACCAGAGTATCCTACCGATATCGTCCAGTTATATCTATCTATCTAAACTACACTACACTGTAATCGCAGTTTCATTTTTTTCATTCAAATACATTGGTGGTAGTCTATCAAATTTAAAATGCAATATGTATACATTTAAAAGAGCTGTTCCAGGGTCAAAGTAGCCATCATGAAACCTATAGATAGCTTGATAGATTGACAGATTTGTAGATTGATAGATGTCTGTGAGTGAAAATGGTAGATTGATAGATGGCTGTGAGTGAAACTAGATATGCATGACGGTAGATAATCACAATGTATTGCACTGAGCATTTGTTGATGCTACTGCTCATGACCCATAAAATTAGCAGATCTTATTATTGAATGATTTTGTTGAACAACTTTTATGGGTCAAGTTTTTGCAGCCCTTCCACCATCCTCCCCACCACTCAGGACTCGCCGACCCTTGGCATCTCCATACAGTGCATCAGACAGTGTCCGCTTAGCTGCATGGAGGCCCGAGGAGGCCATATGTTGATGGGATAAAGTGGAGGTAATTAGGACAAAGGTCAACACGATGGGAGAGAGCGTGATATAGAAGTGGGACTGATTCCTCTGACTTTGACTCATGACTTGTAAACCGCTTGACTTATTTTGCGGATTGTGTAATAACTACTGTATAATGAGCAGTAATCAAGCATGTCAAAGCGGCAAGTTAAAAATGCAGCTTGAAGTGTCAATCAAAACCTGAGTGTGAGGTTGTTGTGTACCACAACACCCCTCCCTGCCTGTCGCCTCTCACTGTTGGGAACACCACAGTAGAATAAAGACCAACCCCTTTCAAGAGGACTGGTTCCAGAGCCCTTGCTGTGCGTCAAGGTGAGTCTGACTACAAGTATATCTAGCCGGAACCTCTCCACCTCACGCACCAGAGAGGTGATATTCCAAGTGCCAAGAGCTAGCAACTGAGGATCTGACTGCCAAGGCTCCCGCCTTCGGCCGCCACCCAGCCCACTCTGCACCCGACCCCTTTGGCCCCTCCCACGAGTGGTTCGTTCATGGGAGGGGGGACTGTCAGGGGAACTTGCCCCCGACTACCGATGAACTAACAAAATGACACAGAAAACAAGATTTGAGATTTTCTCACGCCAGGAGAGAGTGTCCGTGCCACACTGCAACACTCACTGGCAAGCCACTCTCTCCCGCTCCTTTTTATTGTCATAAATGGGCGGTAACACATAGATGGATGTGGTGTTAAGTTTCGATATTAGCCGCAATTAATTAATGAGTAAGCGGCTGTTGAGCTCACGTCTGTGGAATGTGTTTATGTTCTTGAGATGGTCCATATCTGCCCTGAGCTCACGCATGGGGGAACAACCTTGGTCCTGTCTCACAACCCAGGTGCCCCATTATCTCAACCGCTTCCTCCCAGTCCACTCACAGCAGCCTTCCCATTCCACAGAATAAACTGAGAATCACAGTGAATGTTTGATCAACTTCAGATAATAGAAATATAGAGTATGTTCATACAATAGTAAGAAAATCCTTAACATTTCTCTCCTGTTTATCGAAGTACATCAAACATCACAACAACATAAGTTCTTTGGATTTTCTATGAGCTGGTCATACAGATGTACAATATGATAGACAGTAGCGAGACGTATGCTGAGATGAACAAAGCAAAACACACATGATAATTACACTTCAGAGTCTGACTCGTGATCCACATTGTTCATGAGGGTCTGAACCTCTTCATAGAGATTAATTTGTACTTCTCTGAACATTTTGTCAAACACACGTAATACTTTTACAACAAAACGGATGCATGGTATACAACAGCATCCACAAAAGGTGAAAATGGCTGTGACAACCAAGAGGGTGGTGCATTGTGTTGAGTTTGAGTGTTTGGGGGCCAAGTGGAACGCTTGGTGGGGGCTGTCTTTGCCGTTGTTGCCGGAGCAGTGGTGAGGGCCAACGCTGCCAGGGCGAACCCCAGCCTCCACAGATCGATCATCGTTGCAGTGCTCAGGGGTAGAGGTTACTAGCACGTATCCCCTGAGAAACCACTGTGTTGTCTGCTTAGCAGTGCGAGGTCCTGCGTCTTACCTTTGTTTTACCGTGATGACGCGGTCGTGGTGTCGTCGGGGTCGGGGTCTCCTTGTGGCTACTTCAGTGAGGGTTCGTTGCTTGCAATGGGACAGATGAATCCACCCTGTCCATCGCTCGACTTTCACTGCAGTTGGCGTCGTGACGAGCACTTCCCACCGTTCGCTGGACCACGTCTTCCGCTTGATGACTTTGATGAACACAAGGTCTCTGATGCGTATGGAGACAAAGGGTCGCCTGGCAGTTTATTGGCATCACATTCACCCCGTGCTTCCAAAGTTTTCTTCATGAAGTATGCCAAATCATAAACTGAGTCTGGGGTGTCTTTAGTTTTCAAAGTCAAGTCGGGTAGGTTGTACTGTTGTCCATACAGTATTTCGAACGGGGTCAATGATTGTCCTTCGGCTGGCATTATGTGCATGTTCATTTTAACAATGTCGATACATTCAGGCCAGGGGCGGCCTGTTTCCTTCGTTGTTTTACATAGTTTGTTATTAATAGTGCTACTCATCCTCTCAACCAATCCTGCTGATTGCGGGTGATACACACAATGTCTTTTCAGGTCTATTTTGAAATGCTGTGCCAATCTATTTATCACTTCGTTCACAAAATGTGTTCCATTGTCACTCCTGATTACTTGTGGAATTCCAAATGTCAGGATTATACCTTGACCATGACTCAATTCTGCTGCCCATTTGAACATAGAATGCGGTAACCACGGTTTGTTATCAGGTCCTATGTAGATGCCATTCACAAGGATGGCTCCGTTAGAGGACCGTCTAGTTTTTAGAATGTCCTGTAGATTTTCCTGTGTGCTTTTGTCATCGTCTTGTGCTGTGCAGATAGTGGCATGACCTTGAGCAGCTTCAGCTAGCCGGTTACCCATCGTTGACTTTTAGCTATGCTTCGGGGACTGACAGACAAGGGCCCTCAGTCATGAGGGATGCCCGCTGCAACATCTGCAGCAATGACACGCTGCGAGAGGCCTTGCTTATGCAGCTCGACAATCTGACCACATTCAAAAAGAGAAAGCATCTTAGCTTTAGCCATCAGGAGGGCATGACAGTGTGGATGCCTGACAGAAAATGAACATTTTGAGCAGATTGTGGCATTTATAGCCTGTGGTCTTAAACTTTTGATCAGCTGATAAACAACCTATTTCAGTTGAATTGTTGTTTTCAATAAATTACTTTTTCCAAAATGCTTTTTGCAACACTTCCCCTTCTTGTTTTTGCATATTGTAGCTCTACTTAAAACCTCATTAAGATCCAAACGTGCAAAATACAAATTCTAGCAATTTTTCAACTCGTTTTAAGATTTTGATGAGTGTATCGACAAACAACCATTCACACTCACATTTATACCGACGAACAATTTAGAGTCGGCAATTAACCTAGTTGGACGCTGTGTTTCAATTAAATGGAAATACATCATTTTAAAAGCTAACAAAACAATACTTTCATTCCAACACAATACAATAGTACAACATAATAATTAATACATCACTTATTCTCGATGTAATTTCATTTAGGTATTAAGTGTAAATAAAGTAGTGGTAATGTATATCAAATCAAATCAAAGTTTATTTGTATAGCACCTTACAACATCCCAATAGTGCCCAACGTGCTTCACAAGAGTAAAAAACAGGTTATAGCAAATAAGAACAGGGTATGGAACCCTTCAGCCATTTTTGTAGTTACTCACTTGTACTGCCAATAATCTATAGTCCCATGCCATTTCATAGTATGAATATAATATATTGCATAAGAGTCTATTTGATTATTACGGAGCCCCGGTAGATTATCCATATTTCGCTCCTAAAACGCATCTGACTACTTAACCACGACAAACCCCCCTTTTATCGCTCCAGCGAACGAAACTACATTTCTCATCATTCCGTTCGCCAATTCCTCCGGAAGAAAACCTTTGCTCGTGCCGACTGACTTCCTCTTTCCGTCAACTGAGTTTAGGTAGGATCAGTTCCTTTTGACTACGGTCCTCTAATCTATTTAAAATCACGACTTTTATAAGTCATCTACTCCTTGCACAGTACAAAGAAGGCGTCGGACACCTTAGCGAAGAAGACTAGTCATTATTTGTCACCACATGTATGGAATTCGAATGTTTTCAGAGTTACGTGTGTGGCCTATAGATGTCATGGCGTAGTTGTGGTATGAGAGAGCTAAGTGGTTAGACTTTGCAGTGTAATTGTACAATGACGACTGTAAATGTTTGACTACCCCTAATGTAACCAAGTCATGTAATGTGACATAGTTTGCTTACATATGAGTTGAGAGAACCAGCCATTAAAACAGGAGTTGAGAGAACCAGCCATTAAAACCGAGAGAGCTAACTAGCATTAGCTGACCGCTTGAATCCAAACGGTAGCACTCTTCGGCACATGTTCACTGGTTTATGACGTCTGTTTTACCTGTGTTACAGTTCACGATGGGACGTGTCATCAGGGGACAGAGAAAAGGTGCGGGCTCCGTTTTCAAAGCCCACGTTAAGCACAGGAAGGGGGCCGCTAAACTCCGCCACATTGACTTTGCTGAACGCCATGGCTATATCAAGGGAATTGTTAAGGTACAGTCGTGGCATGACCTGACAAGCACATTAGTTGTGAGTTCCAGCTTTGATTAAATTGCTGAACCCCCTTCCAGGATATCATCCACGATCCCGGCCGTGGTGCCCCTCTTGCCAAGGTTGCTTTCCGTGACCCTTATCGCTTCAAGAAGAGGACGGAGCTCTTCATCGCTGCCGAGGGCATCCACACAGGACAGTTCATCTACTGTGGCAGGAAGGGTAAGATGCTACTGGAACTATATTTAAACATCAAAGGGTGCCAAAACAGTTTTTACCAGAGAGATTTAGTTTTTCCTTTTTTCGTAGTTCTGGATATTAAGTTTAGCCTTTTTTCGTTGTTCCGGAGGATGAGCCCACCTGATCTTTATGCAGCTGCCATATTGTATGGTGGGTTGTATTGTGTGTGTCCAAACTTTTGGCTTGTACTGTATGTCGGTTGTCAACACTGTCGTGCTGCGCAACCTTATCCAGGTCATTGTCTAGTCTCTTTCCGGTGATGACATCACTACTACTGTATTACACAAAATATACATTTTTGTTATGCTTCTAGACAATAGCTTTAATCTACTTGAGAGACAAGATGTGGCTAAAATGCAATTAAAATAGTGTCACCTAAAATACGATTGTTTTAGTTATGTTGCACTAACAGTCTTATTGTTTTTGCACCATTGCTGGTTGTGTTTTGGTTAAAATATGTTAAAACATCCACCTATTTTTGAGGCCGCTTGCCTTGCCCTCAGCCACGGGTAAGCTGGAGCCTATCCCAGTTAAAGGCTGCAAAATATAAACTGAATGAAATCCTGAATGTGACATTTTTATTTTATTTTATTTAACCTTATTGAAACATTGTTATGGTGAGCCATGCATCACAAATTGTATCGTAAGGTACCCTGAGATTCCCAGTCCGAGTTGTCGTATATGCACAGCTAAAGAGAAGTGATTTCAGCTGGATTTGAACATTGCCAAAGTTGAGGTCAAAGACTTCCAGATTTTATAAGTATACATGGTGCGCTATGGAAAAAAAGTGGACAGTACTTTGAACACAGAACTTATGTTCATCTTTGCCACTGGAAGCACAAAACCAGTTAAATGCTCAGAATGTGGCAGTCATAAAAAGTGGCAATGTGAAATAAAGTACAAAGTTTTTGAGCAAACATCCCACTCAAGTCTAAACTGAGATCACAAAATATGAACAATCCACCCCAATTCTGACTCTGTAGGTCAGTGGTTCTCAATCCTTAAATATATTGCTCAACAGAATAGTGTTGTAATAGCGGGAAGGAACAAACTGCTGAGCCAGCATTAACAGCACTGGTGAGTTCATTGTAAACAAGATGATGACAAATGTAACACACATGTTTTTCACATCAGCTGAGTAGCAACATTTTAAAGCACATGCAGGGGTACTTGTATATAAAGCTGCTGGATGTTGGCCACTCAAAAAATCTGCAAAGACGTTTTGACAAATGCATTTGAATTGTCTGCAGCTGACCTAATATGCAGTGTTGGGAAGGGCTTAACTAGCACGTGTCGTCCTATAGCCCAACTGAACATCGGCAATGTCCTGCCTGTCGGCACCATGCCTGAGGGCACAATCATCTGCTGCCTGGAGGAGAAACCAGGCGACCGAGGCAAGCTGGCCCGCGCTTCTGGAAATTATGCCACAGTCATCTCCCACAACCTGGAGACCAAGAAGTCCAGAGTGAAGCTGCCGTCTGGCTCCAAGAAAGTCATCTCGTCGGCCAACAGGGCTGTCATCGGTGAGGTTACTTGTTGATATGTGTAACACCATGGAGCTGTTTAAACACCTAATATTTATCTCTGCTCTTCAAGGTGTGGTTGCTGGTGGCGGTCGTATCGACAAGCCCATCCTGAAGGCAGGTCGCGCCTACCACAAGTACAAGGCCAAGAGGAACTGCTGGCCTCGTGTCCGTGGTGTGGCCATGAACGTAAGTGTCCAAACACTGTAGTGACTTGATAGAATGGTGCTTCAAACTGACCTTTGCACTCCTCCACACAGCCTGTGGAACATCCCTTTGGTGGCGGCAACCATCAGCACATTGGCAAGCCCTCCACCATCAGGAGGGACGCACCCGCTGGTCGCAAGGTCGGTCTTATCGCTGCCCGTCGTACCGGAAGACTGCGCGGAACCAAGACCGTCCAGGAGAAGGAGAACTAAGTGTGACTTTCTTAAAAATAAAACAAAATTCTACCAAAACAGTCATTTCTTGTTCATTTGTGTTTTAAGACAAGTTCCTGACTTTTATGCCTGGATTTACACTGCAGGGCTTAGTAGCTATCCCAATTTAGTGCATATACTGTATGATTATTTACATGCAAGTAAGTGACCCTTATCTGATAGCACTAATGTACTGTACTAAATTTAACCACCATATTGGCTTGCTGTGAGGCTTGTAATTGAAGCTTGTAGTGTGAATCCAGCCCAATAGTCAACTCTTGAACAGACTGCCAGCACCTTGACATGCTCCAAAACCGCCGATCTGTCTTTTTTTGGCATGTAACGTGTGATGGACAAAGACTGTGTGGTTGTTTTATGAGCATAAAACAATGTCCAGCCTTATGATGGTGATGACAGGGATCGCCAGGTGATTTTGAATAGTTCACTACGGTGAAATATATCCTTCAACTCATAGTAATTTTTAAAAATATAACTTGAATTTAGGTCTTTATATAATACAAATGACCATGCTGAGTGGTGACCTGCTTGGGAAATAAAGTTGTGTACAATGTCAGTGTAGCCAGTCCATCGATCTCTCACTAGGGTCGTGGGTATGCTGGAGCCTATCCCAGCTGATGTTGGGCCAGAGGCGGGGTACACCCTGGACTGGTCACCAGCAAATCGCAGGGCACATATAGACTACAATCATTCACACTCACACCTATGAATAATTTAGAGTTGCCAATTAACCTAATAGCAAACTCCACACAAATGCCCATACACAGATGCCCAAGGGGAGATTTGACCTCAGATCTTCCGATCTCCTGTGGCCAACATGCTAACCACTATGCCGCTGTACGGCCCGTGTTGCCACTCTAAAACAAATACAGCCGTGTTAAAAAGTGTTTGCCCGTTAATGATTTCTTAATATTTTTGCATATATGTTTCAGATCATCAAACAAATTTAGTCAATGACAACACAAGTGAACACAAAATGCGTTAAATTAAACGTTTTGTTAAGGGAGAAACAAATCCAAACCTACATGGCCCTGTGTGAATGTGATTGCCCCATAAACCTAATAACTGGTTGGGCCACCCTTAGCAGCAACAACTGCAATCAGGCATTTGCGATAACTTGCAATGAGTCTTCCCAGACTTCCCGGTCCTCGGCCACCTCTTCCAGTTCCACCGGGAGGACACCAAGGTGTTCCCAGGCCAGCTGTGAGACATAATACCTCCAGCGTGCCCTAGGTCTGCCCCGGGGCTTTCTATTGGCTGGGCATGCTTTGGGTACCTCATCAGGGAGGCGTCGGACTACAGATGCCTGAGCCACCTCAACTGGCTCCTCTCGATGTGAAGGAGCAGCGGCTCTACTCTGAGCCCCTCCCGGGTGACTGAGCTCCTCACCCAGCCACCCTACAGACGAAACTCATTTCATCCGCTTGTATCCACGACTTCGTTCTTTCGGTCACGACCTAAAGCTCATGACCATAGGTGAGGGTGGGAGCATAGATCGACCGGTAAATTGAGAGCTTTGCCTTCTGGCTCAGCTCTCTTCACCATGACGGTTCGGTACAGCCAACTGTCCGCGTTCGTGTCCTCTGTGTTTCCTCTATGGAAGGTATGTCAGTGGGATTGAGAAGGGCCTTAAAAGTGTTCCTTCCACCATCCGACTATATCCTCAGTCGAGGTCAGCAGGCCCCCGACCCCACTGTGAAGTGTGGATTCTGGGACGTCTTTTCACAAAAGGTCCCTGTGAGTTTCTGGGGAAAAGCTAGTTATACAAAGCATCCAATCATTAATTTCATTGCCATTTTACATATTTGTAATTCTCACGGTAATACGGGACAAGGTGCGCCCCTTCTCAGAGATGGGTTTGCAACCCTAACCACAGATATACCCATACATTAACACTAAAAATGTTCATCAAGAAAAGCCAACGTTAAAATTGAGCAGCACATACAAAAAAAAGTATGTTCAGCAGCAATTATATTTGTCAGTCATAAAAAAAAACTTTGATCTCTCCCTGTGAAAAGTATGGTTGCACTTAGCGACCAAACTTGAGACAAGTCTGGCCTATCCAACAGCAGTTTGCACCAAGTGAAAAAATAAAATCAGCAAACTCATCACATCTAATACTGTAACACCATTCACAAACCTTTAGAGCGGCCAATGACTGACACAGACAGTATTCCATGTTCTTTATTTGCTAAGGGCGCAATGCTTTGTCTTTTGTTATATTTCTGTGCACAAAAAAAAAAAACCTCACAAAGTGAAAGTCCACATCGCGACTGTAGCTCCAGAATTCAACGTCACACACCATGGCCAAAACAAAAGTCGGCAAAGAAAACCTGGGGCGCAGATTAGAACTGTACAGTCAATATCTTCTTTAAAAATAACAAGGACAAAAACGTTCCTTTATTAAAACAAATTCTATTTTGAGAAATACAACAAAAATAAATTCTATAAAATAAGAGCAAAAATATTTAAATACGGTGGGCAATATTTTCATTTGCAGGAGTATTTGGTACGTTTTAGACAAAATGAAAGAAAAAAACACGCATTCAAGTTACCAATTAAATACAGTATTTACTGAAGAGTTTTACCTTTTAGTCCGACAGAATTACAAGTTGGTTTATGTTGCAACTTTTGACTAACCAGCTTTTTTTTTTTTTTTTTCCCCGATGCCCGCCTGTCCTGTCCCTGTTCCTGGCTGGAACATCCCTATGGTTAGCAGCTGCATAGCGACACAGGAAGCGGTCGGGGTGGTCTTTAAAAAAAAAAAAGAAAAAGAGAAAAAGAAAACAGGGCTTGACTGAAGACGGAAGCAGAAAAAAAACGAGTGTTACAGGTTTGGATCTCGTTTTCACCTATTAGCTCTAACACCGTCTAATCCCGCTGGAACACCGGACCGCCAAAATGTGACGTTTGGAGGATATTATTATAATGTGCAATTGGAAAAAGGTACTTAAGTCATACATTGGTTGAAAAAACAAAATATTGCCATCATTGGAGAGAAGTAGAAAAGAAAGCCAAAGGGAGCTTCAGGTTGTTTAGGATCACTTTTCCTTCAGGGCTACACACTATTGTGGTGACAAAGCCATGCTAAAATGTTACAGCATATTGACTGGAGCTCGAGGAGAAAAAAAAAAAAAAAAAAAAAAAAAAGCCAATGATTCTCAAAACGTTTTCACGTCAAACACCGTAAAACCTGACCCATTTCTGCATGTCACGCTAAAAGCAACAACGCAGCTGGTGAATCGTTGAGGAGCTTAAAGAATAATTATAACGATGCGTCCTTCGACTTCTACAGTTGAATGACCGTTATAACGTCCCATGACGGAACAAATGTGAACTGTGGGTGAGGACACACGAAGAGGATCTGATGTGATGTGATCTGATTGGGCAGGGGGGGTTCTTAGTATAGTATCCATTTTTTTTGTGTAGTTCATATTAAATCTGCAACCTCTCCCAACAGCAAACCACACACAGTTATGCTACTGGGCAATCCCAACAGTCAGAAACATTAACATTATGTACACCTTTTTTTTTTTATCATCATCATCATCGCCAGCTCTGGGTTAATTTTCTTTATTTAGAACTCTTAAATCTACTCTCTCCCCAGGCCCCAATCCCATGTAGCGTAAGGGGGGAAAGAGCGCCCCCTCCTGCCGGTCAGGCTCTGGAGAGAGGAGAGAGAACCAAAGAACGAGAAGAGAACATGAGAGTAAAGAGGCACAGCAGAGGAGGTGGTGGTACGGGCCTGGCATGGTGGGCAGGCGATGTTACTCCTTAGGCGGGGCAGGAGCCGGGGTTGAGGCGGGGGCAGGGGCGACCTCCTCTGTGCTTTCCGAGTTCTCTTGTGCTCGCGGGCCCGAGCCAGGGGCGGGGCCTGAGGTGGGGGCGGGGCCAGGAGTTGGGGTCTGTGCGGCGGGGCTGGGTGCGGAGGCGGGGCCAGGGCGCTGGGGGTTGTTCATGTGCTGCGCAGCAGGGCCGGTGTATGGCTGCCCATGCGGGTGGTTGTTCTGTGGAGGCGGGTGAGACAAATGGATAAAACATTAACATCGATGTTTGCATGGCTGCGCGACATTCATAATACTTTGAGATTAATTTTAGATTTTGATTGTCAATACACAAAAAGACATTTAAAAAGTTGAACAGCATATAGTTGTTTTTATTTCAATAATTGAAAAATGTCAATACCCAAAATATATACAATCTACACCCCAAGTAAATTAACAACACTTGTGTATTCTCCCCCCCCCCCCCCACCCAAAAAGAAAAAACTAACATATGGACTATAATACACAATACAAAATCTTTGCCACAATTTTGCCCTTGTTTTCATACTTTCACATAAGCGATGATATTTTAAACATAACGCTACAATATAATATTCTTACATTTTGACTATAGATGTTATGTCATTATAGCAGTACATTGTGATAATTACCTGCTGAAACTGTGTGGTTCCAGGAGAATGTGGGTAGAGAGAGGTGTCCTCAGGCGGTGAAGAGTCTTGATCGTCTGGGGCTTCCTGTTCATCAGGCTCCTGCAAACAGGACAAAAAGACAACATACACATCTACTGACTGCATGTACCGGTGTTATACTATTTACTGTTTTGTCATAAGCATCACTAAAACTACACAAGAAATGACAGTAGATCCCCGCTTTTCGCAGGGGTTACTTTCCACGACCACCAGTTAATGGTCAAAAATCACTAATAACATACACCCATTAACATATTTATTTTTGACACAGGACCTGTTCCTCTCCTCTCCCCCCGCTCTCTTGACAACATTCATGTTCCCAGATTTCTAATCAACATTTGCATTGAAAGGGATGGTTGTAACTATTAGATTCACCCCCAGAATCCCCCCCTTCTTTCTTCAACTGCCATTGTTCACTCATGACACAATCCAGGTCGAAGCCTCAAATATGCCTCACAGACTTTAACGTGTTTGAAGTTTAAAATGTATAGGCATAATAATTGACCTTCCTGGAAGTTTTGAGGCTGGACTGACTGTTGAAGCTAATGCTTCAGCAGGCTAACAAAGTTTTGCATCTCAGCGCACACAATTATGGTGTGTTCAATGACCGCCCAACAAAGTCAAATCTCAACGCTTGACCATAAAAAATCATCAGTGAAGCATAAAGACAAACAAACATTGTGGGCTTTCCTACAGCTGTACATGCTATTTGTCTCATCATGTATTTATACATTATTATCGACTTATGGTGAATGAGATCTGTTTTCGGAGGAAATTTTCGAGGGAAAACTTTTTTTTTAAACCCCAAAAAATTTAAAAAATGCAAATTTGCGGGGCAGTGAATGCTGAGTTGGGGCTGTGCGGGGATCCACTGTACACACTAAATCATTGTTTCTAGCTTTGGCCAAGGATGACTTTCGTTTATGTGGGGGTGGTGCCTGGGATACTGACCTTCCCTGGGCTTCCCTCAGTACACTTGAGCTGTGTGTGAAATATTACAGGAGAAGTGTGTCATTCCACTGGATTGAACAAATGCAACTAACTTTTACATAACATGTACACACAATGCTCAATGTCATGTTATGTTATGTTATTGAGCATCGGAGCTTCTGGAGCTCAACTGGAAGAAAATCAAAACACTGTATTTCCCAGCATGCAGCTTTAAGTGGCTCTGATAATTCATTTCACATGTTAGCATCCTTGCGACATAAAAAATGCAAATATATACAAGTGTTCAATCTATGGTGGCGTCCTGACTGGAAAACAGAATCTGACAAAAACGCCTGGTATGTCAACAATGCAGTGCAGTAATCTAACCATTTACAGGGCGCAGTGTGTTACAGAGAACTGTATACCATAAATGCTCTAATGTTCTAGGGAGAACGGGCCATTAATTAGAAGCAGGCAATAATCAGAGAGGCTATTTCCCAAACAACTACATTAGGAGGCAACGCCAATGTTTTTTGACCAGACGCTTATTAGAGACCCTAGCGGTTATTTACCTTTGTCAACTACACACATGGCAACTATAGGAGACACTGAAGTTAACTCAATAGAGACATTAATTAGAGCATTGACTGGATGTTGCGTTATTTTTACACATCTTTAAGGTATGTGAACAATATGGGTCACGGTTTGATTAAATAATAGTGGTAGTAGTAGTAATAATAATAATAATAATAATAATAATAATAATAATAATAATGTGGATGGATGAATAAAGCTTCTTAATTAGCACAAAAAACCTCAACAAACATGTTTACCTGAAAAGACAAGGGCTGAGACATTGAGTGGTGTCCCTATGCACAAGTCAGGGGTGTCTTTTTCCATCAAGGGCCACGTACATAAAAAAAAATTGAAGGTTGTGACAACCACTTTTATATCCTTCACCTTTGTTGTGGGTCAGTATACGTTCAGCAATTACATTTATACACAAAACAGCCTACATTGTCAGTTTTGTATTATCAGCGACAAGACAATAGTTTTTACTGGCACATCTTGTACACACTTCAACTTTTTGGTGGCCCTACACCTGCTTCTACTGTTAAGTTATGTTGCAGGCCAATAGATAGTGAGCTTAAGGTTACAAATAGCCTCAGGCCGGACTTTGGACACCCCTGGTTTATGTACATGTAGTCATATAAAGTACGCATATGCAAATCGTTTATCACTGGCAATGTGTGTTACGAGATGATTACCTCCTCGGGACAAAGCTCGCAGGCCTTGGCGAGGGTCATACGTGCGCTGTGTGAGCGCTCCAGGAAGTAGCCGTTTGACGTCTCATTGCTCTGCACTGGAGGCGACCAATTGTTGTAGGTGTATTGTGGGTTCCCAGAGTACGGCCTCCTCTCCAGCTCGTCACCTAGCCACTCCACTGCCCACGTCCACTTTCGCTTGAGGTCGCCGTTGCTCTGCACGGGTACACAGCGCAAACAAGCTTGATTAAATTACATATGGCTACTACACTTCATAGACAAGAGAATGTAGGTGCCAAGACACTATTTGAAAAAGGTCCCCTATTACGCAAACCATGTTATGGTCCATTTCTCATACGACAGCTTTGCAAAAAACAAAAAGAAACTGGCTTTGCTAGACATCTTAAAAATGCCGCCTGGAGCTTTGTCAATTTTCAGTCAGTCAGCTGCAGATGTGGGAGTTGTTTGATCATTTTGTTTTTCCTTCAGCCAACAGGCTAACTTTGCATGATGCTGCTGTTAAAATGTGAGTGTAATATTAGCACTGTAGTTCACAAAGCTACGCTCATGTTGCGAACATTTGTGTCCTCCAGTCCTGCTCCTTAATGTTAAGTTGTATGTGACATGACATCTATTACGCCCGAAAAGTGCAGAGTTACATTGTATATGTCAAAAGTGGATAAAGTGATAATGCTTCCTGGACACGTACAGGCGCAGATAGTTGGAGACAGGTATGGACACCACAGCTCATTAGTATTAAAGCTACAGACACAAAACTGTGCATTCCTAGGGCTTAGTCAAAGCACTTTCAAACTGTCTAAATTCCAGCATCAAGGCTAAAACCATTTCCAATACACTATTGTGGGACCTATGAGACACATTTAAAATTGAACCACCTAATTAAAAAAGGTCCCATATTAGTTTTGAGAGACTAGCACGGTAATTCATTCATGAATTGTGTTAGCATGCATACCTGCAGGATCTGGTAAGCAACTGAGCAGTTGCTGAAGAGGGCCACCATGCACTTGATGCATTGGTAGGCTCGTTTCTGGTAGTGGCTCTTGGAGCGCTGGATGGTATCAAAAAGACCATCCCTGTCATCAGGAATCCCTTTGAGCACATTGTGGATCCTGAACCAACAGACACACATATGACAATATAGAATGACACAGGACATCATGGATGGCCTTGTAGAAGTCAATCAAGTCTGACCTGTGTGTCTGCCAGGAGTCCTCAATGAGAAGGATCTGAAGCAGCAAGTCCAAATGAGGCCTCAGCTCATAATTGTAAGAGTATGCCACCTTTGCAGACAAATAAACCTTTTAATATGCAGCCATGCAAGGTGTCTGCACAATTAAGGAGGTCCTGGTGGTGTTTTAGATTTACCTGCCAGAGTAGCTCACTGAGCACAGTGGAAGAGAACTGGGGGTTTTCCCAACAGCTGAAGCGGAGTAGCTTAACAGTCTCTTCTGAGTTGCTGCAATCCTCAATGATTTTCTTCACGTAGCTGGTCCTCACGAAGAGGATCTCCGCCACCAACTGCTGCACCAGCATTACCGGGGCCGTCAGGTTGGTGTCCCCATAGGGGTTAGTCAGAGGAGGGTTACCTGTGTGAAAGGGAAAGAAAATACTTATTCCCCGGTCGACGAGGTGCCTCAGTAGGTGGACGCAGGGCCGCTAGCAAACAGAATGCAGAAGAGTGTAGCATTGTACAAATTAAATGAATAGATTGCAATATATTGTCATATATTTTTTAATTTTCCTTTTTTATAAGTAAAGGTAAAATCTCGCCTCGTACCCAATCTCGTGTATCGTCTTGTCTCACAAACTAAGCGTTTTGTGACACCCCTAGTTAATACCATATTGACCCCAGAATAACATGGTATATAATTTCCCCCAGAAAACTAATCTGAAAGCCAGGTTGTCTAATTTATATATGCAAACAAACAGACAGTGCTTTTCTTACTGTCACTCACACACAGACCAGAAAGCAGCTCAAAAAAATTGTTATGCTAATTTTAAGACATTGGTAATTAACAAAGAGTCAAACAACTGAAGAGCAGCTAAGAAATTATGAACAGGATGAATACATTATTTAAAATATTTGACTGATAATATATAACTGAAGAGCAGCTAAGAAATTAATAAAATAGGATGAATGAAATATCCAAAATATTTTTGAAAAAAAGGAGTATTATATTGTAGTCAATATGGTAGTTTTATTGACATTCTTTCAGGCTACAGTACTGCAGCGAATAGCGGAGTCAGGCAACATCTTGAGCAAATTAACCATCTCCACAAAGTGACAAAACCTGGTGCAATCAAATGATATGCTTACCACAAACCTAAACCTAAGCAGTCAAAATGTTGCTACACCACCATTGTTTTTGCATCAAACCTTATTGGCTATTTTACACTGAATCGAGGTCGAGTTTGGTGTACTCCGATTTGGTCCATACCAAATGAACCACGCCGAGTGGGAGCAAAAAAAGTACATATTCATTAAAAACAGAATAGCACCAAACTGCGATACTCACCATTGATAGAGGACTGCATACGTGAGGACACGTCACAACAGCGGACCAGCTGAGAGACAACCGTGTAGAGTTTGCCCAGTTCAGCGTACTGGTACTTGATGGGGGGGCCGGGACCCTCGTCTAGAGCGACCAACATGAATGTGGCAGGCACATTCAGCTTCAGCAGCTGGGTCTTCTCTGCCAGGCCTGTGCAGAAGGGGAAAAATTATGTTTTATAAAAAGAAGTGTATGAAAAAGAGATTATTCCAGTAAATCCAGCTGGTCAGAGCAGGTGTACATGACAGGTGGGGTGGTTGCGGCATGCTCCTTACCCAGATTGGCGTACATGACAAAGAGGTTGAAGTACTGCTGCAGGTGACGGCCATGTTCAGAAACCTCTCGTCTGAGCAGATTGAGTACGGCTCTTAAAAGGTGGTCACTGAGACTGAGGGTATCACAGCCCTGATGAATGTAGGAATACTATCAAGTTGTGTGACTCAAGAACAAAATTAGAACAACAGCTGCTTCAAAATCTTCAAAGTCGTATTAGGAGGGACGGCTCACCTGAGTGGAGGTTCCTGGTGACGCTGTGGGGGAGGGGCAAGGGCCATCTTGCAGCGAGAAGTGGGCGATGAAGACAATGAGCTTGGCAAAGGCGCCGCGGACCTCGGCGCTCGGGCACTCAAGCAGGTACTCAGAGAACCGGTTCGGGTAAGCAAATAAGACATTGTGTGCAAACCAGTAGCGTACATTCTTACTGTGTCTCAGCAGGATGCAGAGAGCATCATACCTTCAGAGGGGGAAGGAGAAGATACGTTTCGGAGGAGGACAAAAGTGGGAGAGAAAGATAAGGCAGGCAAACTGAGCTTACCAGTCACTGGCCGGACCCCTAACTACTTTCTTGGTGTGGAAGCCTGTGCTAAAAAGGAAGCGAGCAGCCAGCTGAGCACTTATCATAGCAATCTCCTCTGCCTCTGGCAGAAGGTGGTCTTGTCCTGATAAGAGAGCACAACTTAGAAAAACACTATCGGCATGGCATAAACACAGATGCAGAAAATACATTAAACTAGTCAGTCATTTCTGTGTGTGTTCAATGTGACATATGTTTTGGTCACACAATCTGTCACAGAGACAGATACCCATTTACACCTATGGACTGGTCACCAAATCAGTCACACAAAGACAGATACTCATTTACACCTAATGTCACTGATTGAGCACACACTGGCTGCATACATGTCAGCCGTGTATAACTTCTATTACTACAATTTGAGGTGGGGTGTGTCTTTATTCAAGTGGATGACATGGCATCTATAGTAGTGGAGTACGCTATTGTACTTGTTCTTTGAAATCTTGTGCTAAATAAATCTCAACTCAATCCAGAACGCATTAACACCACAACTCAAGATCATTATGAACAGACGCCTGCCCTCACACCTTAAATTTCCTGCGCCACAAGACTGGCACTCCCATTTCAAACACGTGATTCTGAAAATCTTCTCATTTTCAGGTGGATTTGTTTTAACCAAATTGTGTGATAGATAAGCAGTGTGTACGTGCAGTCTTCAGTAAACAATATCTGACAAGTATTGTAAAATGGGCGCACCCAATATCAAAGTGTCTAATGAAATGACATCATTCGAAAACCAGTGTACATACCTGGAGGAGGGTTTAAATAGACACTGTTACAGGTCAGAAGTTTCTTAATGAACTGGAAGTATTCCAGGCTGTATTGCATTCGGTTGTGCATAAATTGGACGTTCTGCTTGCGGACACTGCACTCAATAACACCAGGCATCTTGACCTGATGTGGCTTGGTGGCGGAAATGGTCAACTCTGAGATGTACTTGACAAGCTCGCTGTCCTTGTCCAAGGAGTCCATGCGCTCGTAGAAAAGAATGTAGGCGTTCCACCAGCGCTTCTGCCGGCGGTACGACATCCTTTTCATCATGTGATCAAACACTTCGCCCATGTATTCGCCGCCAAAGCACTGATTCTTCATCTCCTCCTCGTCGTCCATCTTGCACTCAGTCACGTCGCCATCGTCAAACTTGTACCAGCGGTTCTTCTCGCCGTCGCCTCCATTCCTTTGGATGATGTATGAGTAGTAATGCCCACCACTGGCTTGGCCCGAGTGGACCAGCACCCCCACCAGGCGGTACTTTGAGCTGCCTGAAGGTGTGGGCTCAGAGGGCTCGTTCTGCTGGATCACCTGGTTCTCTGGGTTTACGTCGTCGCCCTCGATCTTGGCCACGCCGGCAACAGTGTACGGCTCCATGTCCAACTCCCTGGGGAACTCGAAGTAGTCGTTGAACTTGATGGCACACTCCCGCTCCCAGTCATAGTCGAAGCGCTTCAACTGGATGGCCAGGACAGGCGGTAGCTTCTTTATCAGCAGACGCTTGACTGTGTCCACCTTAAACAGAAAGACAAAAAGCAATTATTCTTCTGAAACACTAATTTCAATTTAAAAACTTAACACATTCACTCACCTTCTTATTACATTTCTCACAGTGGTAAGCATTGGCCCCCTCCAGCAGATCTCCTTTGACATATTGCTCCATGGAGTCCAAAAGGTTCTGGTGGTTTCTGATATCTACATTAAGTGTTGTGAATGACTCCTCACACTCGTATCTAAAAACATAAAAGAAAGGGGGAGGTGTCATTACTTAACAACACTAAAACAAGAACCGTAAGTTTGCCCTTTGCTTTGATTTGTTAGTTTATTTCAAATGTGCATATAAAATTCCATAGAAATACTGCAGTTTCACATAGTTTCACAATTCAACATTTCCAAATAGGAGTAGGAAGAACATTTCCTGCGTTCATTATACACTATTCACACAAAGCTAGTGACATCAGGCCCCTGAGTAATGTCCCAGGAGGAAACACCACCTCCACAGGTGAACCACCCTCCCCCTCAGCACCCTCTACATCACCCGCTGCCCCCAACCAGGAACCGGACAGCAAAACCCTCAAAAGGTGTTTGATCCATGAATACATCAACAGATTTGAGGGTTAAAACACACACGTCTCATCATGAGACCTGGATGACACCCAACTTTGAACACAATTGAAACAAAAAAAATGCAGTGCTTTGACTGTCAAACTGAAGAATGAGATACCATTTTTATCAAAATTGAGATCACCAATATGCTCACCTGTGTGGGCATCCCTGACATATTTTTTGGTCAGCAAAGGAGCCTCCCAGCACCTTGCTGAGCATAGCAGGGTGACCCAACGCTTTCAGCGCCTCATCCAGACTGTCTACCAAAGAATTGAAAAACTCCAGAGCGTCATGCTGCTCCCGCAGATTCACTGGTTCGCCCCATAATCTGTGGGAACGTCACAAATGGACAGTTAAAAAAACAACAATGATTCTCAGCTCTAAAAAGACTGCGAAATATGAAATACCTGAACTGTTTCCAGAATCCTCTTGGAACATAGTACTGAAGTCTGGATGCAGCCAAATGGCCAAAGATGACCTGCAGGTGACGCAATACCCCGATGTTGTACTCTTTCCTGTCTTCTGCTTTACTGGAGGGCTTATCGTCAAACTGATGATGGTAGCTGAACACTTCGTCACGGGGATCCACGTTAGTCTGTGAGGAAGAAATATAAAGATGAGTCTACATCAACAAATATTTGAACCAACAATCCCTTAAAAAAATATCTATGCGCGACTTCTGGCAACACAGCCCACACCCGTGGTTTCAACACATCGAAGCCCAGTTCCGTCTGAGAAGAATACACACAGAACTTGACCAAGTATTGCCATGTAATCGCCGCGCTGGACCTCCACTTTTTCCTCATACCGCAAGACAAGTATGATGGACAATCTTAATGGTTTTGAAAGTGATTTTTTTTTTTCATACCCTGGTATAGCTTGAAACCGGTAACTGTCCCATGCCTACTTCCAATACACTATCATTGCTGGTCAGTACCTCATTCTCCTGCTTCTCATCCCCTGACATGTCATCATCCACGTCGGTGCCCGTGCCTTCGATGGCCAGAATGCCGTTGCGAATGGGAGGGATCATGTACAACTGCTGAATGACAGAGTTCATATAACATGTGGCCCCCGCGTTCTTCAGACCCACAAAGCCCTTATTGGGCCGCGGGCCCACAGGAGGCAGGTACTCCCACTCAGTCAGTGTTTCACAGCCTGGAAGGACAGACAAAACCAGCAGATATATATGCCTCCTCGCCTTGCAAAAGTAGTTGTAGGCAACTATTAAGAGACCTCCATACCTAAGTAGTACATGTCTGTGAGCGTGTCTACAATCTGCTTGAGGTTGCGGAAACAGCCAACGGCCAGGGCCACCAGGAGTTCGAAGCCGGCATTGATGGAAGCAGAGGAACTGCACACGGGGATGGCCTGCTCTGTGGGAAAATCTCCGCTCTTCATGTACTGCAGGTAAACATTTGATGCTGGGAAGATAAAGTCATCAATCAGCTCCTAATAGAAGAAAAAGACAAATAGCAATGTTGGCTACAATGCTTTGAAAAGGAAACTAGACTGAAAATTTCAGGTCGACCTTTATGAGGTTAGCACCGCCCTTCTCACACCCGATATAATATTTCTTCTCAGGGGTCTGGAAGGCTAGAAGCTCTTTGGTAACCCCAAGGTGGCCTTCCAAGATGGTCTCCTCCACACCAGTCTCCCCTGTCCTCTTGACTTCATCCTAGAGAATGTGTCAATGTACTGTTCACATTCCAAATGGCGACCCAACAGACAAAAGATGAGCTTACCCTTATCCGTTTCAACCAGTCTATCTCATTGTTGAGCAGCACCTCCGCATTTGGCAGGTTGATGTTGCTATTATAGGCGTAGTTCAGAAGGTGCCGGAGCAATGTGAAGTAGTCCCCGGCATGTTTAGCTCGCTCCTTAGCTGTAGTCTGTACACAAATGAAGTGTGCCGATAAAGCTAGGTTCCTGCCAGCAGTTACGGACCACTACGTGCTACATTGATGCCGCTACTTACTCCCAGCACAGTGAAGAGAAGGGTGATGAAGAAAAGGAGGGGTCTTTGCCCCATGCAGCACCTGGTTGCCATCAGGAAAAACTGCTCCTGAGCCATCTGACGCACAGATCTGTCAAAGGTCAACGGCAACATTATGTTCCATCAATGGCTATAAAAAGCCTCAAATGACAAGCTTTTCTCTTGCTTTTCAGCTATTTTATGGGACTGATGAAAAAGCACTTACTTGCTGTGGCAGTGCAGCAGCAAGTCTATGATGAAAGTCTGCCAAGCTCGCTCCTTGCTGAGGGTGTCCAGGGCCGTGGGCATCAAGGCGAAACACAACGTCATCACTTCCAGGGCCTCGCAACACACCTGCTCGTCCTCGCCGTCCGGTTCCTTGGCTGCATTCGTCTATTGAGAGGAAAAATATGTAACATTTGCCATTCTCATGTTCTCAGTATTTTAGCAACATACCTTCTCATAAATCTTGCTGATTTCTTCATTAGAACTGAAGACAAGCTGCACTGTACCGCAGCCTGATGCCCAAACGATTTTCTGTACCGCTCGGATCACGCAGATGTCTGGGATAGACTTTGAGGCCTGGAAAAAATTCTGACAGGGGTGAGGGGAGGTACCACAAAAATCATTACAATGGAAGCAGCACCAACCGCAAAAACAAATTTTATAAATTCATACGGGGGGGATCATAAAACTACTTGCATTCCTTCTAGTCTTTCCAATTACCTCATCAGAAATCTGCTGTGCCAGGCGGATGGCTACATTGCGCAGCATACATTCTGATGCAGGGTTAGGGATGTTTTGCAGGGCACTCTGCAGTACCAGAGCCTGATCGTGAGTGGCTTGATTAATCTGTATGGAGAAAGACGATAACAGCTCAGGAAACTTTGTCTATCAAATGTTTGGACATCATTTATCAGTCTGTGTGTTTGTGTATGTGTCCCCTAACCGGGGAAACTGGGATGTTTCCCTCTGCATTAGGCTGGCAGGCCTCCGCCACGGCCTTCACATGTCCAAAGCCTACGGCGGTGAGGAGGAGTTTGGCGATTTTTAGCGCATTGAGGTAAGCCCCGCGTCGAGTTTCCATGTCGGCTGACTGCAAGAAGTTGTTCCGGGTGAGCATACTCAACACCAACGGCAAGCCGCCGCTCTTCAGAAAGTTGTACTGGAAGTCGCTGGCATCCTCGCCCAGAGTGGCGCTGGCCGGCATCAGCAAAGCATACACAACCTGGGATAGGGGCAAAGGTGGTTTAAACCTTTAAATCATAACTTAATGAGTGTACAAAATACAAACAATCTTTTATAATGCACAGGAACAGTGGTAGGCGAGCGTTAGATCGATCGCCCTCAACATGAAAGCCGCATCACATGCACCTCTCCACACATTCTCCATGATGAGGGTGTGTGTAGAAAACGCAAAATGACTGCTCTGAAGGACAAGAGATGCCTCAATACCAGAACGGGCCCACAAATTAGCAGCATCACTGTATATGCCGCAGGGTTCAAAGCATGGGACAAAAGTAGTGGCTTATACACTGGTAATTGACTTTTCTTTTGATTTGTGTTTATTACGTGCATGAATATATAGTGACGTGAGCAAGCATGCCGTTTTTTGACTCGGATTCTATTTTAAAAACGTGCCGCCTCAACTGTCCTTCCGGGACCTCATGAAGAATGGTAGAAAGAAGTTTCTTTAAAGCAGAACAAGTCAATAAGAACTCCAATAATACACTTCTGATTTCTTAAAAAAAAACAAAACACATGGCCCTGAACGTAAGATGTTCATGTGTGTAAAAATCATCCCAAGGAATCACAATTTCAGGTCTGAGCAAGAAAATTGAGATTCCCTTTTTTCAATATTGTGTAGCACGGTGTTAATGTTTACTAATGGTATTGGTCTGTCATGTTTGGAACCCTGGCTGTCAAAGCACTAGAAATAGTTCCTCATAGTACCTGCTTATGCCAGGGGAAAGGCGTCAAAACCAAACAGAGCCTTGGCGAGTGCCGTGTGGGTACAGTGCAGTGGAAAAAGATACAGAATATGCTGATTGGACATGGTCGCACCTCAATGAGATAGAGCACTTGTGAGGGTGAGGGGCCAAAAAAGCGCGAGTCCAGTGAAGGGCTAAGGCTGTTCTCCCCGAGCTTGGCATGGTCCAAACACACGACTCGCAGGTTTTCTACAGTTGTGTTATCTATAGTGGGGGGAAAAAAAACACAAGCAGTGTAGAAGTTAAGGTTGTGTTGTATGAAAATGAGCAGGCTAATTGATGACGAATGAGAGCACCAGAGACCTGGAGGCATGAGTTTCATGAGAACTCTGGCTCCATCTCGAAGCAGGGGCATGTTGAGCTGGCAGCCCAGGTCAGCCACCTGCCACAGGAAGGAGATGTAGCGCAGGTGCAGCGACATGATCTGTAAAACAGGAAAAATTGCTCTTTAAACGTAATTTCTCGGGCACATTTTAACTTCTGACGTGATTCCTCAGCAACTCACCACTCCAGGAAGACAGCTCTCTACTTCGGGGTTGGGTCCGTCACTGTAGTGGTTGCCGTGGTTACCAGGAGAGCCAGCGGAGGAATCAGACGAGCTGTCTGGGCTGGAGGGCATGTTGGCACTCACCTGAGTTAGCTTGGCAGTGATCAGCTGAACAAACAAATAACCAAATTAATAGGTTTATAAAACAGAACTGGCATCAGACTGCATAAAAGGTGACATCGTTACAGTTTTATCCTTCAAATTGAGCTGTCCTATCAGCTTCCTGTCGTCAGCTGGATCAACAACCTCCCCACTGATAAAGAGCTCTATCTTGGTGTGCGCGGCGTTAGCTTTGATCCGGTTCAGGATACCGCGCCGCACCGAGCCAATTGTGTCATTGGTGTGCGACCAAATATCCAGGTCGTCTACTTGGCGCCCCTGGTTGGGGAAGCGCACGATCAATGTGATATGCTTTCCCCGGAAGGCCCTGAGGAGACAAATGGCAACATTCAGGTCCAACAATTGGTCCATCAACAGATTCAAAATTAATGAGAGGTTGGTGTTCATTCCACCTGGACATGGGCAGGATAGTCCTCTCCTCGTGGTAGTCGCTGTCACACTCATTGATGTACTCCTTGAGCACAGTGAGCACTCGCACCATGCGGATGGCTTCTTGGCGGGCACAGTTGATGCTGTCTTTGTCTCCATCCAACACACACAGGGTGTCGTAGGAGGCCTTCAGACGGTCAAAACACGACTGGATAAAGTCTTCATGAATTTCCACCTACAAGGGAATATAATACGTTAATGTCATTGTGGGGGGGATCCTTTTGGTGACTTAGGTTTGTGTGCAACAGCAGACTGCTGCTCTGGGACAGGACACTTAGTGTACCTGGTTGACTTGTAATTTTGGGCCAAGATTGGTGTAGATCTCTTTCAGTAGGTCGATAGCTCTGCTGGCGATGTCATCACTTCCTTGGATTACCACCTGAAGACGAAAAGACACCAAAATTCTTCACATGTATTCTACACATTAAATAGTATGCTGGGGGGCAGACTATTATTCTGTCTATATAATGTCAGTTCAATGTGTAAAGCCATACTGTCATGTTTTTTCCTCACCAATTGGCTAACGGTCATGCTAGTCAAGATGTTGGGCATCGAGTCTCGAGCATCGATGGGAACCAGGACTAATATTCTGATTCGCCCGGGATCGTTCACATTTTTTTAATTTTGATTCCTTGTTTCAATGCTCTGTCTGCCAACAGGGAGAAAAAGCCGCGAACACCAACGAAGAAAAAGTGGTCGGCTCAGTGTTACATTTGGAATACAATGATATTATGCAAAGGAGGGTGCACAATCAACACGATTAAACACTTCCAGATTCATGGTGTAGAAATAACAGAGTGCCCTCGTCTTGGATGCGCTACATCGGACTTCCTCTAAGCATTAATAAATCACAGAAGTTCAACAATAAATGGCGTCTGTGTCTGTAAACGTGGGTTTCAGGTTGCCCACTGATGTAAATCAAGCACAGGAACTACAGCTGCAGGATCAATGTTTGTTAATGTTTATTCAGTTTAGTCACAACTCTTTAGCAAAGGTGAAGAGACCTTCTCTACCCACACAACACACTTTCTACAAAATAAGAGCACTTTGCATTACAGCCTGCTTACTTGTGCTAACAAAATAAGGTCATAAGTATATCAAGGCAGCAAAGTATACCGTAATAGTGCTAGTATGGTGGCACAAGGCTCATATCTCATCAAGTTTTTCACAAGTTGTTTGATATTCTTTTCTGATATAGTATTAGTGCATGTTAAGTGCCTGCAGCATCACACACTAACACAAACAGCATATGTGGAAATGTTCTTTCACTTTTGTAAAAGTATACTCCTGTGAACATAGATCTGTGATAAATTCATAGTAAAGTTGATAAAAAAAAAAGTCCATATTAAAAAAACTATGGGAAAGTTCAGACATTTCATCCAATAAGAACTCTGGTTAGCACCCTCATTTGAACCACGCAAACTTTTATGCCCCTGCCTCTTAAAAGCATTGGAATCTAATAGTTAGGAATTGGAATCGGAACCACAATCGTTCCAATTCAAACGTTGGCCAACTCTATAAAGATCCTTTATTACACAAGTCTGCGGTTTTTAAAAGGAAAAACTGCACTTTTGCCCATCATCCACAATCCTTATGTGAAACATGAACACCTATTTCTTTACCGTTTCTGTGCGTTCTTAAGAGAGGAAACGAATTAGCATGAGGGAGCAAACAATGTAGGTCATCGGGCCCACCTATTCTGAATATAAAGCCCTCAAAAAAATAATAAAAAAAACCTTATCTTTTGAGCCTGACTATATGGAGGCTGAACTACACGTTATCAGGTAAGACGCCCCCTTACCCCACTTAGCACTAGTGCTAAATGTTTCATGGATAATAGTATAATGAAAACAGTCACTTACAATGTCCGCTCTCATTGGAATGCCTACTCATGGGATGGCTGTATCTTTGAGCACAAGACTTGTGCATTAAACAGTATAGGTCAACATTTTGGACACACACACACACACACACACACACCACACACACCACACACACACACAACGGCCCCAACCCCATTAATGAGGCAAGAAATTCCACTCAGTAACACTGACAAGACACACCTGTGTAGTGAAAGCCATTTCAGGTGACTACCTCATGAAGCTCATTGAGCGAACACCAAGAGTTTGCAGCGCTATCAAAGCTACTTTGAGGAATCTAAAATAAGAGTTCTATACATCCATTTTCTATACCGCTTCTCCTCTTTAGGGTCACAGGGGCATGCTGGAGCCCATCCCAGCTGACTTCAGGCGACAGGCGGGGTACACCCTGGACTGGTCGCCAGCCAATCGCACGGCACATATAGACAAACAACCATTCACACTCACATTCATACCTATGGACAATTTAGAGTCGCCAATTAACCTCGCCTGCATGTTTTTGAATGTGGAAGGAAACCGGAGTACCCACAGAAAACTCATGCACACACTGCAACATGCAAACTCCACACAGAAATGCCAAAGGGAGAGTCGAACCCAGGTCTTCCCGATCTCCAGGCTGTTACTGTGTTGGCCAACATGCTAGACCACCGTGCGGCCCGCGTTGTATTACTCCGCAAAAAAAAAAAAAAAAAAAAGTTCTTTGTGTTAGCTGGTACAATAACAATATCGCTGCATGGCAGGTCACAATACCGCAGGTCAGTTATGTAAATGGAACACTGTTGGCTGTTGGTGTTATGTGTTTCACGTAGGGATTGTAGATGATGTGTGGATGATGGGCAAAAAATAGTGCAGTTTTCCTTTGACGTTCTGCAAAAATGCTAGCCAAGGAATCTCTATATGACAGTAGTGCTCTGTTGTTTTTAAAAGGAAAACTGCCATGTTTTTTTGGAATTTTGCCCATCATTTACAATCCTCATGTGAGACATGAACACACGTCTCTTTTCTGTGCATTCTAAAGATATAAAAACAGATAAAGACAACTGCACGTAATGGGGCACTCCAATGTCACGCCTCCAAAAACCTGCAACACTGTTGCTGTGACCATGTAGTAGCAAGTACATTCTTGATAAAATGGAATACTATTTTGCCGTATTTTAGATCTTTAAGCATTACCGGAACGTCCTTCCTGAGCGTATTAACTTCACATAGCAACATAGAAATAAACGCCTACGCCTAGCATTAACTTTTCCAAACTCAAAAACAGAGCAGCAATAGCGGCAGCTCAACATGAACGCCTACACTAGGGGTGGGGGAAACAATCGATTCTTAGATGCATCGCGATGCGGACACTGACGATTATTAAATTGATTCATAAATGTCAGTAATGGATGCTGACGGAACAAAAAAAAAAAAAAAAGAAAAACGTAACAAAAAGGAAGCGGAAGTGCTGCCCGGACAGTTTACATTTTACATTCAAAAATTAAAACAGCAGCGGCAGCAGCTCCAATATGATGCCTTACCTTTTGGGTACGCCTGAGGGACTATGAGTGTGGCGCTGACGCACTGCGGGCGAGTGTGTGGTGAAGCTAGTGGCTAGCTGGTGTGTTGTGGTAAAGTGTCAATGCGCCAGTAAAGTAGTTTGATCGCCATAACAATGTTAATAATAAATGTCGCTGTAGTTTGGTTGAGCTGCACGTCACATCATATGTAAATGGAGCGTTGTTGACGCTTTTTGGAGTCTTTTTCAGAAGGCTTTATAGGCCAAGTAAGTGTTTACCATTATGTGCAATAATGAGTTGTCTCTGAGTTGTCTCTGTTTTAATATCTTTAGAACGCACAGAAAAGATAAAGACGTGTTCATGTCTCACATAAGACTGTGGCTGATGGACAAAATTCCAAAAGAAGTGCTGTTTTCCTTAAAGGACATACTGCAAAGATGCTAGTCAAGATTCTCCAAGGGCAGGACTGCTCTTCTGTTTTAAGTACCTACTGCTAATCAAACATTAAGATGCTAATCAAAGACAATCAACGATTGTTTACAGGTACTACTCAGAAAATTTGAATATCCTGAAAAGGTTGTTGTATTTCTGCAATTAATAGGTGAATTTGACGTATAAAGGAATAACATGCAAATATATTTCAAGTTTTTATTTCTTTGGATATTGCTGATCAGGTCTTGCAGCTTAAAAAAAAACTCAAATTCAAAAACTCAGAAAATTCGAATATTACATAAAGTCAATGTTAAAAAGGATTTTAAATACAAAAATGTGAGGCCTCCAAAAGTAAACTCTTGCGCCTGTATTTAGTACTTGGTTGGGGCCCCGTTTGTCCGAATAACAGCCTTTATCCGGCGTGGCATGGATGCTACCAGTTTGTGGCATATCTCAGGGGTTATGGAAGACCAGCATGCTTCAATTGCGGCCTTTAGCTCTTTGTTTGGTCTCTTCCCATACAGTTTTCTCTTGACAATGCCCCACAGACTTTCTATGGTGTTCGGGTCAGGTGAGTTTGCAGGCCAATCAAGCATGGTAATCCCATGGTCGTTGAACCAGGACTTTGTACTTTTAGCAGTGTGAGCAGGTGCCAAGTCCTGCTGAAAGATTAAGTCTGCATCTCCATAAAGCTGTTTCGCTGAAACAAGCATCAAGTGCTCTAAAGTGTCCTGGTAGAGGGCTGCAGTTATGTTTGACTTAATGAAGCACAGATGACCAACACCAGCAGCTGACATGGATCCCCAAGTCATCACAGACTGGGGAAACAACACTGGACTTCATGCATCTTCTATTGTGCTCTTCTCCAGTCTTCCTCCAGACTCTGGGACCTTTGTTGCCAAATGAGATGCAAAACTGGCTCTCATCAGAAAAGAGGACTTTTGACCACTGGGCAGCAAACCAGTCCTTTTCTCTTGGCCAGGAAAGGAGCCTCTGGAGCTGCTTACTATTGAGGAGAGGTTTGACAACAGGAATTCGACATCTGAAGTCCATGTCCAGCATCCGCCTGCGTGTTTCTCTTGAAGCAACAAATCCAGCATCGGTGCACTCCTTATGAAGTTCCCCCACACTTTTGAATGGCCCTTTCCTGACCACCCTCTCTCCGGCTTGTACACCATTTTCTTCCACACTTCTTCCTTCCACTTGACTGTCCATTAATGTGCTTTGAGACAGCACTCTGAGTGAGAACACCCAGCTTCTTTTGATATCTTTGTGTTTTTTCCACCTTGTGGAGGGAGTCAATGACAGTTTTCTGCACAACTGCCAGATCAGCAGTCTTCCCCATGTCTGAACTCTTCTGAGCCAACCTAAGAGACTTTTTAAAGGCTCAGGACCCTTTTGCAGGCGTTTTGGATTACTTGCCTGATTAGAATTTGACTCTTTGAAACAAAACTGAAGCTTTTCACAGTATTCTAAATTTTGTGGGTTTGAGTTTGTGGGTTTGTGGTTTTAATAAGCTGAAAATCTTAATCAGCAAAGTTACAAGAAGGAACTGGTTGAGATATGTCAATTATGAAATGCGTGTAATGGGTCAATAAAATTTGTTGGTTTCACCTTTTAGGTTAAATTGCCAAAATATAACAACTTTTACTTGATATTGTAATTTTTCGGTAGTACCTGTATATGACAGGAGTACTCTTTAGTAAAGTTTTTAATTGAACTTGCAGGTGAAAAGCCATGGCATAGACATGACTTGTGCTACAAATTAAGGCACATTGCATACAAGATAAACAGTCCAGAGCATCTGTGGCCTCACCCTCCAGAGGTAGTCCAAGCCGATTAATTCCAAGTCATCCATCATGTAGGCCCGGCGTTTCGCTACCAGTTTGCCCTCTCTGCAGTTTACAGCCTTGAAGAACCTCTCGAAGCACTTCATGCCATTCTCCGTCAACAGAGAAGGATCCAACTGCAGAACATTGTTCTCAAAGAAGTCCTTGTTGATGTCTGGGTCAAGGTCGGGTTCGTCACCCATCAGTTTGGAGTACCTGCGAGGCAAAGATGCTGTTTTAAGACGTGCGAGAGAAACAGAGAATAAAGGAAATTCAGGATGTACCATTTAAAGCAGGCTTCACGGTCACAGAGGAAGACTGCAGTCTCAGCCAGACACTTCCAGATCTGCTTTGCCTGAGGGGCACACAGCCACAGCTGACCATCCTTTAAAAGAAACCTGGGAAAAAAAACAATGTGCAGGAACAGTCTATCGTCTGCTATACTTTTATATAGAGTTTCTATTTCATTGTGATAACGTACCTCAGGAAGTTAAGTCGTTCCTGTACTTCCTGTACATGGCTGTAGCGGCTTCCTGGCCGTACTGTCTGAGGGTCAAACTCTGCCTGTTCTTCTACAGAAAAAGGAAAGGCAAGTGTGAGACTGTTGGGTTACTCACCTTTTAGATAGCAGTACATTTTTGTCTCTACAGCATACCTTTAGAGAACTGCCTCATTGTCTCCATGTAGGCTGACAGGTTCTCAGCTACCAGTGTGACCAGTGCATGGTTATTTTGCAGCTGGTTGATAAGGTCATGGCGATAAAACACATGGGGATTTCTCTGGGTTTGACTGAAAAGCGAGCAGCAAGAAAAGAAGGTAATTGATACACAGGAGGGGGGATTAAAAGCAGCGAGCGATGAGGCAAGAAAGCAGAGAACAAGGCAGACTATTTTTTGATCACAAAAACAAAAGAATTTCTTTTCTTCTCTCTCTCATTTGTTTTCATTAACGGCACAAAGAAAGCAGCTTTTGGAGCATTTTTGTGTGTGTGTAGACGCCATATCAATAGAAGTCATTTCCTGCCTTGCATCTCGGAAAAAAACTGGACGAAAAAGCAAACTCAAGAATCAAAATGAGCTAAAAATCTGGAGCTGCTTTCACATGGAGATTAAGGATGTCCTGATTCACATTTTTTGCCTTCCAATCCGATTTTTTAATGCAAACCTGGGAGTAGGCCTGTCACGATAATTGATAAAACGATTACTTAATCAATACAAATAAAGGTCAATAATTTTGACGCCTCGATAAATTGACATGTGTGACATGTACGTATGCGTGTTCCATTTTCTCGTCTCGCTGTAGCACAAAGGGTGGATGACAAGAGGGTTCACTTTGCTTGTGTTTGTGCGCATTGGTTGTATAGTCAAATGAAGGGAAAGAGTGAGCCTCCTGTCTGCTATTCAGCCTCTGTAGTCAACTTCTACTACTCACACAGGTACACAAGACTTGAGTACCTTCTAGTGGTTCAAATGTGACATGACACAAGGAACATTTATTCATAACCTTAAAAAAAATTATAAACTTAATGAAAAATCTAAATTTGTTATCGTGACAGGCCGACCTATGAGTCAGGTCCCTAATGCAATAGAAGTCCATCCAATAAAAGAAACAATTTTTTTTTTTTTTTTTTTTTTTTTAAATAAATGGGAAAATACTTTTAGGGTAGCAATAATCATTTAGTATAAACAACCAGCGGTTAGAGTGGCACTGCCCCTGCGAGCCCACTGCACCATGACACAGCAGTCCGGCCACAGTTAGGGGGAACTACTGCTGTAGCTACAGAGCCGAATATCCAACGTAAAACCAACTTCACCACGGCACACCGCGGACATGTCTATAGTGGTGTTGAATTTTCTTCTTCTTGCGGGTGGTGGGAGTCGAGTGGCAACCAGCTTTGAGGCGCATTACCTCACCTACCATGTAGGAGTGTGACCCAGAATTACCAAAGTTATAAAGCAACCGGATCGGCCTGATTTTGTGGCGGAAGCCGATTTTATCTTCAAAATACAGCGGATTGGCCAAGTCTGGCCTGTGAATGACATCACACCGGCCCTTGAGTTCAGTTCAAAACTTTGGAATGACTAACAATTTTGCAGTAGACTCTTTTTAGCATAGTACTCGTGTCTTATAAAGAATCTCTGACCAGCATTAAAGGGATAGTTTCGATTTTTTGACAAAGTTGTATGACATCGGCATCAGCAGTGTACTCACTTTGTCCCATGAGCAGAGTTCTGGTCAGTTTTTGGTGTTGAAGAAAGTAGTTGCAGATAGTTGGTGGGGTCACAAATGCAAAGCATTTTGCTTGTCAAAATAATATGTATTCAAAAGAGTTATACATGTGCATCACAATGTTTGGCACAAAAAAAAAATCGCCTAACATTGCGTGCTGCCGCCTGGCAACTCTTGCGTATGTGCTTCACAGTGTTTACATGCGCGGATAATGACCGATGTCACACGAGAGACCTGAAGTGAGAGCAAGCGTGTTAACTATATTGTCACAAAAGAAAATACCTAAAAAATGGTGCAGACTTAATTATCGTAATTATCAGGGCTGTAACAAGTATGTGAATCACCCTATATATTCCATTGCTTTCCTGTCACAGACATTTACAGCACCCCAGGTAAGAACTAGCTGTACTATCAAATGAGATGTCGCCTATTACTACCTTGGTTAGAAGCTAACCGTATTACGCTCAGAGCAGGAACAACATCATAAATCACTTAAGGTGTGCAGCAAATCATAAAATGTCATATTATCAGGGAAGCTGCTACATAACATAATATAGGATATATATAAGCTATTGTCAGCTACGTGGAACTGTGGTTGTCTCCACAGATGTCCAGTGTAACTTGGAAATGAGTCAATAACATGGAAAAAAGTGGACATCTCACAGCTCACAGCCACTTCTCTATTCCTCCTCTCTGCCCATTCCAACTACAAAGTTGGGCATCAGTGTATTTGGGTTCATATACAAGGTATCCCTTCGGCTTTGTGCTAAAAGAACTATCCCTTTCATGTAGTCCAATTCTTTTCATTTCTGACTATGCATTGACGTGCATTGACATTATACACAAGCTATTGTGTAATAATTATAGTCAAAAATGTGGTCCCAGAGCAATCTAGTTTAACATCTATACCATAGTCTAATTGTTTTTAAATGTTCAATGTATGTATTCTGGCTAGATGTGCAAACTGAGAGACTGGTTTTCTACACACTAAATCTCAGCAGGGCAAACAACTATCATAAGGTCCTGAGAACTAATATTTCAGTAAATAGGTGCAAGGCATGAAACAGCTTCAATATTTGGCACTGGCATTAGGAGGGGAAGGGCTCCATCTTAAATGGCCTTAAATGTCACTGTATATTTCTGTTTAGATATCAAGTGCGGAGTTGGGTGTTTAGTATAAAGCAGGTGATCAATACTGGAAAAAATTAAGTTATTGTTGGTAAGGTAAGTAAAAGCAGTGTGGACTCGAGTACATCAAATATGTAAGAACACAGGTTATAAAACTGCACAAGTGTACTATTTTGTTCGCATTGTGGGCCGCAACTTCTACAACAAAAATGAGCAAATCTTTGAAAGAGGACTGTGAGGTGTAATCAAATCTCATTTAAGATGGAACCCAAGTAATAATTGGTGAAAGCAGGCTCAAGGCAGAAACCTCTATAAATGATGTACACGTTATTACACAATAAATATATAAAGACAACACTTTTGTTTTTACTCCAATTTTTCATGAGCTGAACTCAAAAGATCTAAAACTTTCTTTGTACACTAAAGGCCTCTCTCAAACATTGTTCACACATCAGTCTAAAGTGAGCACTTTTTTGCCAAGATAATCCTTTCACCTCACGCGTGACATATCAAAATGCTGATTAGAAAGCATAATTATTGCAGGTGTGCTTAGGCTGGCTATAATAAAAGGGCACTCCAAAATGCGCAGTTTTATCACACAACGCCACAGACGTCGTAAGTGTTAAAAGGAGCGTGCAATAGGCATGCTGCCTGCAGGAATGTCCAGAGTTGTCCATGAATTGAACGTTCCTTTCTCTATCTTAAGCAATCTCCAAAGGCTTTTCAGAGAATTTGGCAGTACATCCTCACAACCGCAGACCATGAGTAAGCATACCAGCCCAGGACCTCCACACATCCAGCATCTTCACTTTCAAGATTATCTGAGACTAGCCATTCAGACAGCTCCTGCAACAATCTGTATGCATAACCAAAGAATTTCTGCACAAACTGTGAAAAACGGTCTCAGGGAAGCTCATCTGCATGCTGGTTGTCCTCATTGGGGTCTCGACCTGACTGCAGTCTGTCGTCCTAACACAAATGCTCACATTTGATGGTGTCTGGTACTTTGGAGAGGTGTTCTGTTCCTGATTAAATCCCGATTTTCACAGTAGCGTGTATGGAGTTGTGTGGGTGAGCTGTTTTCTGCTGTCAGTGTCGTGGATTGAGTGGCCAGTGGTGGCGGCAGGGGTTATAGTATGGGCACCGAATACAGGTGCATTTAATTAGTAACATTTTGAATGCACAGCGATACCGTGACGAGATCTTCAGGCCCATTGCTGTGCTGTTCACCCATGACCATAACCTCATGTTTCAGCTTGATAATGGACAGCCCCATGTTGCAAGGATCTGTACAAAATTCCTGGAAGCTGAAAACATCCCAGTGACTTGTTCAAATTAATCCACACAATTAAAGTGGCCTTTTATTGTGGCCAACCTCCGGCACACCTGCAATAATCATGCTGTATAATCAGCATCTTGATAAGCCACATTTGTGAGGTGGATGGATTATCTCATAGATTTAGATTTGAGAACACTTGACACGGGCCTTTTGTGAACATAGAGGTTTTAGATCTTTGAGTAAAGCTCATGGCAAATGGGCGAAAAAAAAAAGTTTATATTTTTGTTGAGTGCATAAACATGTCAAAGAGAAAGACTTGGACAGAACACAGAAAGCAGGTCGGTAGAACCCTGGCACTGCACTTACCCCACTAAGCTCATTTGCATGTTAATTGGCATTTTCTTTCTGGAAAAACAACAGGGATGTATACTACATATTGTCTACAAGAGACTGCAAGAAAACACTAGCTTGAAGAGTTTGGAAAATAATGTTTGTGCTAGCTTTTCTTTTGTGTGTTATTGTGCGTAGTCCAGGAAAAAAAAACCTGGGCTGGTTACACTAAAAATGAGCTGCAGTAACCTCACCTTAAGTTCTGAGGAGCTTCTCCAAAAAGGCTACAGATTTCTCGGATTTGCTTGAGGGCGGGAATCACCCATTTGTCGTTGGTTCGTAGCTCCTCTATGAACCGATCAATCCACTGGATCTTCTGAGTGTCTCTGTCCTGTGGGTGAAAAAAAACCAATCCCCATCAGTGCATACAGTGTCCTACAAAATGTGAGTACAGCCCTTACATTTCATACATTTTAATATACTTTAGAATAATAGTCAGGGCACATATTTTAGGGCTTGGAATCTCAAGTGTACCTCACGATACATGGCTCACAATAACGCTATCTTGATACGCAAGTAGGGTGAGGCAAATACAAAAATTAAAATTCATAGTTTATGTTTTGCAGCACATTTAAACCAAGTACAAACAGCAATAGTGTAAAAAAAAAAAAAAAAAAAAGATTTTAGGTGTCTGACAAACAGTGACAAATCTATTAAGTAGAAGCACAACAAGTATAAATACTTAATGTAGTATAGCAGCAGTGATCAGCGGAAAGAGACAGAACAACCCGAACAAGGTTGACCTCAAAAAGTAAACTAAACACACGCCTCTTGATTGAATAACATTTAGGATTTTAATAGAAAAATCAACATTTCCCTTACTGGGCACAGTTTTCTCTGCGAGCGTGGTGACCAACGAGGTGGCTGTGTATGTTTTTGTGACAATGCTTACATACAGCAAAATCCTTTAACAGTTTTCTCCCATCCACGTAAAAACCAAAGTGAGTACACAGTTTTGATTTCAACTATGCTGGCGGATCTTCCCATTTAACTTCTCCACCCGAGTCTGGCGTAGCACGCCGTCCTTTTATTTTGTACTTTTTTAGTTCCTGGTAACTATAGTTGCTGAACTAAAGGCTTCCAGTTTCCCGTAGTTTGCATTTCCAACACATCTTACAATTTCAGGGTAGTTTATTCAAATCAGACTGATGACGTATGTCTAGGGGAGTGGTTTATTTCTACACTGAAGCAATGTAAATAAACAGTCAATATTAGGTCAGATTTTTTTAAAATTAAATTGTCCATGAATAAAATACACAGCAAAAAGAGTGACCATCTTAAAGTCCGGTTTAATATATTCCTCTGTAAATACAATTGTGTTAATAAGTGTTTGCCCCCTCCCTGATTTCTTATTCTTGACCCATCAGCGTTCGTCAGCACAGCCTGCCCCTCCATAGTCCTGTAAACTTCCAAAATGCACACTGTACATTTTCTGCCCCGAGAGCAGGGGTGTCAACTCAATGGTACAGGATGCCAAAAACTCAAAAGCCGACTTTTGGTCACTGGGGAGCTGCAGTTCATTAAGGGGATACATGAATTCCAACATGTACTGACATTCTAAAGCAGAGGATGAGCCTCTCTCTCGGCAAACAGGGCCATATGGTAACCTTGCAATGGGATAACAAGCCTGAACACACCTCCAAGACGACAACTGACTATTCTAAAGTATATCAAAGCTTAATTTCTCTAGTCTTGCCCTAAAAGAAGATACAGCATGGTTGCCGAAATGTGATTTTGCATACCATTGTCCCTCTGGTAAAACATACCTGTGAGCAACTGTAATCCAGTATTTTGATGTGAGCACTAAGAGCTTGGTCCATTATGTCTACAGGCACGTCGTCGCTGTGGGCTAGGTTCCACAGCAGATTGAGGACCTTGTGGGCCATGACGCCGTCCTTGTCGTCCTCGGCCAGGCGGCGGATGAGTTCCAGCAGTTTTTCACGCTGCTTCTTGCTGGCATTCGTCCAGCTTGCCTGCAGAAGAAAACATAAGCTTAGGGTTAGTTAATGGCACAACAAGACTGCTATTACTAAATAAATATATAGACTACATACCACCTCCTTGAGATGCAAACCCACCTTAAAACAGTCAAAGAGATGATCAAGCTGCTCAGGAGAAAAATCCCACGCTAACTTGGCCAGAAGATCATGGACATTTTTTACAATGGCTTCGTGTTTGCCAGCCTGCACATGTAGGGAGAGAGTTTTACTGACCTGCCGAGGTTCCCAGGGTGAACCCCTCGTACAAAACTCAACAAATCGTGCAAGACTTTAGTGTATCACTCACTGGAGTTCAGTTCAAGAAGCATTTACATTTTATGTATTGTATTTTATGTATTGTAATAAATAAAAAATAAAAAGCCGGCCTCATTGAGGATGAGTGAATAGTGAGTCAAAACGTAGGGGCTAAACAGTACTAGAATGGCTCGCTGCTACACACGTTTTCAACTTGTATGTCCTTAAAAGAATGTTAAAATGTTTAACGTTTCACACAGGACCGGACTAATTCAATTTTCATTATTTCCTATGGGAAAATTTGTGGAGGTTGGCCAGTGTTCCAGAATAGATTGTGTTCGTCCTTAGACGATCCACTGTACTAAATAAATCAAACAGCAGTTTTAAATCATAATCATCAATATTTTACCTGTGCTGCCCAGATGTTGTCAAGATCCTGCATTGTCAGAGCTTTCTCTTTGATAACGAAGCGAAGGATCTTCTCCAGCTTCTCAACATACTGAGGCTGGTGTAAACTGTCCCGCAGGACGATGGACAGGATGTGGTTCTGCTGGATCCACTCCTGAGGGACAACATTAAATACAGTTAAATACAGACAATGGTGATATATGGAATGCAAAGGTTTAGAAAACAGGCGACTGAGCTCACCGCCATGCGCTCTGCTGTCAGCCATTCATCCTCCTCCGGGTTATGCCGATGAGTGTAGTAGGACACACTGGATATCACCTTGTTAACTTCATTTAGTGCATTCATTTTGCCGTTAAAAGAAGAAATTTGCAATAACCTGAAAGAAAAAGGAGTTCAATAAAGCTAAACTGGATCCTTTCAGTAATAATGTGTTCCATTGTCTTCACAATCACATCCTCACCTAAGAATCATTTTTAACCTAAAAATCTCTAAATTCTTCACAGTCTCCTCCTGCCCGGGTACACGAGATGCAAGGTTCTTCAGAGACTTGATTATCATGGACAGTGCGTCGTTTTTGGCTTCATTCTTGGCCTCTTTCTTCAGCTCCTCGTCTGTAAGGTTCTCCAGGAACTGGGGTACCATTTCGACAACTGGGAGGAAGTACTTCTTCACTGTGTGCAATGTGAGGAACTCGTAACACTGGCCAAAAGGCCTGCAATGAAAAAGGAGGAAAATTAATATTGAGGACAGCCTATGATGAAGCCTCATTAATAAGTGTGCTTACTTGATAAGTGCAGCGATGATCTGGACGTTCAGTGCTTGGCCACTCATGAAGCGATCGTGCAACATTTGAAACCCGTTTAACGTGCCAAATTTATTTATTAAGTCCACCAACCAGCCCTGCAATTGATGAAACAAGAGGGAAGGCCATAATCTGCTGGTTCCACAACACAAAATTAGGTGTGATGTACTGCATTAGCAGACCTGCCAACCTTGAAGAAATTCTGACTATTCCCTGCCCCCTTTTTCAATTTTTCCATTTAAACAATTAATTTTTTTACATTTCTACAATGTGCCACGAGCCACTAAAACGTGGGTCGCCCAATGAACACCACTTTTACAGCTCTTCATCAGGGTTGAGTGCGTGACGTGACGTCAACTCTGTGAGCAAACAACTCTTGTTGACTATTTAGCCTGTCAGCTTCCTTGGAGGCTAGCGAATTATGGTAATTAAAAGGGAGTGTAATTACAGTGGAACTAATCAATGTGTTACAACAGTCATTTTTTGCAAGTGTTGATCAAAAATTGGAGAAGGCGTTCGCGGAGGTGAGCTGTACGCACCTCTGAACGAGTTGTCTACACAAAAGGATATAATGTTCTACAAGCGGAGCAATCGCAGCCCTTATGGTACCTGGTACCTTATGGTACCCTTATGGCTAGGTTGTTCCTAGCCTCAGGGTTTCACAGACTGAACTCAAAACTAGAACCAGCGAGATACAACAAAATGCGTACCTGTGGAGCACCAAAGCGTATTCAAGGGTGACAATGAATGCCCGATATGCAAAATGCGTAAGTGTTGGCAGGTCTGCATTAGCTGTGATATAACCTTCGGCGAGCGTGGGTCCGGTGGTCGGGCGTAGAGGTCATCGTCGGCCAACTGTGCTCCAGCAGGGACGCTCTCAGAGGGCCGCGTGCCGTTGTAGATGTGGAACTTGCAATGGGGGTTAGTGGCCATGGCGAGAAGCTCCAGTAGGGGGAACCAGTCCTGAGAGAGCTTGGCCACACACAGCTCCACCAGGCGATGTGTGTTATTGATGATACACCTCTGTGGATGCGGATAGTGGAGAGATACATAATGAGGAACCAAATGTACAAGGGAAAACATCAATAAATAATACGGTTTAAAATCAAACCACAAATGCTTGGTTGACTACCAAAATGTATCCCACAGGGAAAACTCACATTGTGAATGATGCTGTACATGTATAAAAACTTGTTCAACTGTAACATTAAAATTGAAGAAAAAAATACCAACATGAATCTCAAACTTCCAGCCGCTAACCGCCTCATCTGTCAGGATCTTTGTGAATGAGATAGTCAGACCATCTCGGAAAAACCTCTGACAGGCCTCACACTTCACATCGAGTCCTGCAGGAAAAAACAAAAAAAGAATACCAGTGTTATTAACTACAATGACCACAGTGAGCTATTGCGCACTGGCAATAGGATTTTACTGTGCACACTTTATATCAGCACATTGTTATGATTGCCATTCCTACCTTTTTTACTGAGGTCTATAGCGGCCTCCAACAGGACTTCTAACTCTCCTTTTGGCAACACCGGAACGACCCAACGAGGCCTGGGAGGAAGCAGAGCGACAATCAACAGAAATCCCAACAGGTGCAAAGAAAAAGAGAGTAATGGACCATGACGAGCATCATTTCTGCTAACACAATTACTACGTGAGGGCAACTCTTCAGCAATTAAGAGAAATATTTTGCAAATATGACTTCATGTAGTGATGTGACTGTGAGGGTGTGTACCTGTTGATCATGTCATCTAGCTTGGCTAGGTCAGTGTGGGGGAAGGCAGGCTCCTCTTCCTCCAGCTGTGGCGGCCCATCCCCTTGTCCATGCTCACCTGGGGGGCTCACTGGAGAGTTCTCATTAGATGAGTTAGGAGATGATGTCTGAAACAAAGCCATCAAAATCAGCATACACAAAGTCAAATATATACAGAACCATACGTGTCATAAACAGCTATGACAGTAAGACCTACTAGTAACAAGTTTCCTTTAATTCTCCACATTTCAGGAATTATTTATTCTAAAATTTGTCTATTAGCAGGTACATAATAGCTTGGCACCTCAATTTCTGGAGCTAATTATTTTGAATTTGGACATTAGCAAGCACACAATAGCTCGTAAAGTCAATTTTCAGACAGTTTCACCAACAGCCTGTTGCAATAATACATTGGATAATCCCGAAGAGCGTGTTGCTTTGACAGACACAGACAGAAGACTGGGCAAAGTATGAATCCCCGTTCCCCCTTCTACAGACCTGAGACAACTGCAAACACTACTATCCATGCCATGCCAGTAGCTAAAGAGGTCACGTGAAGAAACTAAATCGTCTTATTAATACACTTTTTAGCATACATGTAATATGTAAATGAGGAGTTTGGCAAGTAATGCGACTCCAATGGACAAATTAGTTGTGTTATATTAGGTAGATTTTTCGCTAGTTCTCATGTAAACGACCCCTAGAATCCACAGGACTATGACCGTTTCTTATGAATTTCAAAAAAGGCAAAAAAAAAAAGTAAGAAAAACTACAGTTACTTCCTGTTAGCATAAATTATGAGAGCCAACTGACTGATTCCTGTTTGGACAAAACAGAACTCAAGGGGTACTCATTTAAATTCCATTAGAGTATGACAAGGACTGTTGTGTGTATGTTTTGGACCAGGCTGAGCCACCTGGTGATAATGGTGAATGTAGACCTTAGCAGGTGCAAAAGCAGGTGTATCCCCTCCTAAAAGGCAACAAAGCTACGCCAGTCAGTACAACATACAGCGAATGTGAGTGACAAATATGAAATGTGGGGGTGTGTGGTGAAGGCTCCTTCTGCTTGGCTGACCTACATATACAGCTTGCCTCTCACGTATCACCACAGCTCATCAGTGCGCGCGCGCGTGCGTGCACACGCGCGCGCACACACACACACACACACACACACACACACACAAACCCCTTATCCATCACTCAGGAGGCTCTCTGTTCATTGATGCCTCGTCTTCACTTTTTCTCCCTCTTTCCGCTCCCCTCACTCCTTTCCTTTCATCACCCTGGGCATCTGTGTGTGTGTGTGTGTGTGTGTGTGTGCTTCTGTGGGGTAGGGAGTGAGCTGTATCTGTTAAAAACCTGTGCGCTGCAGTGTCTGGAAATCGGATGGGCATTTCTAGAAATTGGCTTAATTGTCTGGAAAAATAATATTCTTTTTGCTCACATTGTTTTTCCCAATAGTAATCGAAATGTGGATGCAGTGCCCTTTAATCGTGCCATGACTTGGTGACCGAAGCTACCTGTCCATTTGTGCTCTCAATAATAATAAAAACTACCACGGTTGCCCAACAGGCTAACTAGTGGACGCTGCTAATATTTTTTCCAATTCTGCATAATATGACAAAACTGCATATTTTAAACATACCAGTACCATAGGAGCCGCAAAGCATCACGGCCGATGAACAAAACTCCTGACTAGATAATAAGTTATGATTGATGCTAGTTCAGAGAATTTAAATGTCAACCAAGTGGACAACCCTTTTCATGAATATGTTTGAGTTAAGAGAAAAAATGTTTTTTATTTTTTAACACATAATGTTCTACTCTGAAAAGGCAAGGGCCGAGGCTTGAGACTAGAGCAGTAACAATTAATCATCGATAATCTGCAACTATTTTGGTATTCGATTAATAGATTTTTTTATTTATAAATGTACATATCCTCTCAAATGTGAGTTTTTTTAATGTCCTTTGTCATCCATGAAAGCAGACCTATGATCTTTTGTGTTTTAGGCAAAACAAGATATTCATCCATCAGCTTTGACTGTGAAAATTAATATTTTTTTCTCTATTCTGATATGTTGCGGACCAAACCACTTACTGTGTTTGGTTCATATTGATCTGGTCCACTCAGGACCTAACAGATTACTCGATTAATCAAAACAATCTTCAGATTAATCAACTAAAAAATCTGATCTACAATGTAGCCCTGAAGTAGTTGGTGGTTGAAGGCTAACCTGGTTCTGTGGCAACGGGGGTTGGCTCTGAGTATCAGGCGCCTGGCCCTGGCTGTCGTTGCCCCCCACCGGAGAGCCACGCGTGGTGGCCGTCATGCTCGCCACAGGACAGATCTTGGCAATCTTGGCCTCTTTTACGCGGCGCTGACCAGGAGGGAAATCAAAGCCACCTCAGCCGTGAAGCGGAGGGAAGAGAGGCCGAATACGCGAGAGAGGGACACGAGCACCTGGAGATCTGGATGTGCCGCTGAGACCATTGCATAACCTGAAGTAAAAGGGGGACAAAAGCAGAGGGAAGAATTAATAATCAGGCTAATAGTTGCAATAAATATGCAGAAAAGACTTTCTGCGCAAACTGTTGCAGAAAATAATATAAACAGCATTGTCTAGTTTTACTTATTTATGCCAATCAACTTAGAACTGTGTTTCTCAAATATTGGGCTATGACCCCTGCTGGCAGGGTGAGGTTTCAAGGGGGAGTGGGGGGACTTGTTTAAGTGTTTTCATGCATTGCCTGCACGCAGGGAATTCATGCTTAAACGATACACAAGCCTCCAGCTAGGTGGCAGCAGTGCTCAAACTAATCAACAGGTCGCTGGTTCAACCCAGGAGAAGTACAAGAACACCTGGGTGCAGAGCTGGCGGAGGATGAGCGATGGTAGAAATCAAGGAAGGAGAAGCAAGGAAAACAAGTGACCACAAACTGGAATTACAAGGCAGGAGCCGATCCCAGTTGACTTCGGGCGAGAAGCAGGGGACACCCTGGACTGGTCACCAGCCAATTGCAGGGTACATACATACTTGTGTAACAACCATTCACACACACACCTTTGGAAAATTAGACAATTTAGAGTCTCCAATCAACAATCTAACATGCATATTTTTGCAATGTGGAGGGGACAAAACGGCACAAAATGATTGACAACTGCTGACTTAGAACATGCAATTTGACTTAAAGACAAGCTTGTCTCAGAGGCAAACAGATTTTGTCCATAATGAGCACAAATATTGAATATAGCGTGACATAAGACAAAAACAGAACATCAATTATCACAATCACAGGAAATGTCAGTAAACACAAATCCAGCCGCAGTCAACGCAAAACCAACATGTCACAATTAAACATTCATTTTCTCCGTTTAATGTCAGAATGTCAATGTTGTCTATTGGGAACTGCTGTTGAACTGCAATTTAATCACCTAATCATGCTACAATGGGAACATTTAATTTAGACTCTTGAGTAGAGCAGTTGTGGGTGCCTTCCTCAAAGGTAGAAACTAGGGGTGTCACAAGACACTAAGTTGACAAGACGGGATGATACATGAGATTGGGTCTACGAGAACGATACAAGATTTTAACTTTACTTTTAAGAAAACTAAAAACAAATATGATAGTAAATTGGAATCTAACAATAACATTTCTACGTTACACTCTTCTGCACTCGTGTGTGTATGCCTCCATCCACCGAGACAAAGACTGTATAACAAACAGTCTCACTCCATTCATGCCGTTCTTCTATTAAAACGTGCAAACAAGTGAACCCTCTTCCTGCCTGTTTGAAGGCGGGAGATGAGGAAAACAGACACGCATGCAATGCACATGGCAATGTATTGAGGCCGGAAAAAGTATCAAGTTCGTTTTCATTTCTTCATTATTATTTATTTATTACTGTCCCAGGCTTAGTGCCCTCGAGACAGTTTTTTTTGTTAACGAGGAATCATGTCATGTTTTAATCTCACGATATCTTGTGAGACCCCTAGTAGATGGTCCTAATTTTATGTCGATAGTGGACACGGAGTCAAATCAAGTCAATTTTAGTAATATGGTGACAATTCACAACAGAACTCTCTCAAGGTACTTTACACGACTGGAACCACACTCCTCATACATTCAAAAAAACCAACTGAACCAAAAATGAGCAAACTCTTTGGGACAGAATAAAGGAAAAACACCTTCTAAAAGGAAAAAAACTTCTAACTGAACCCCGACTCCTTTGGTCCAAGACACAGGCTGTAGGTTATTGCTAATCTAGCATGTGGACGTTGTAAATAAATGAGCCTCTGATCAAACATTAAGGTTAGCGACTTTAGCAAGGTGTTGCAAAATTGTTGTAAATAAATGCAATAGGCATACCATATCTATTAGTCAAATAATTTGGCTTCCTCTCAAATAGACTGACTTTTTTTTTTTTTTTTAAACATTTAACACCTGATCAAATCCAATCAAATATTAAGGTTAGCAATGTTGGCAAGCGGCATGTATTACAAAGGCTATGTTCACACTGCAGGGTATGATGCCCAATTCAGAATTTTTTGTTTAAATACAAATTTTTATGTGGTCGTTCACATAAGTTAATTTTTTTCATTTTTTGTTAAATTTGCAAAGCTTCTGAAAAGTGACGTGCACGTGCCAAAGCACGACATCACTAGCATTTCCATGTGTTTACGCAAGTAAAGTATGATGCAGTGTGTGCTCTAGTGATGTGCGACATCATTAATTTCATTTACGATCAGATACTGGGCAAAATTCAGGCTAGTATCCGATACGAATCAGATACTGTGATACTCGAATATATGTGACCTGACCATTCATACTGCAGTCGCATCGCATACATAGACTTATGATCACATACGAATGAAGCCTAAGTTGCATTTAAAAAAAAATTTGAATTGTGCTGTTCACATTGACATGAAAACACTCAAATACTGGTCACATAAGAGCAAAAAAATCAAAATTGACTTGCAGTGTGAACATAGCCTTAAGAGTCATCTGAAGCTTTTGCATGCTGGACAGGAGTCACAAGATTCATGCATTTATGCCAACTGGTGAAATCAGTGCAAAACTGACAATGACATCGAGATTCACATTGGTGAGAATCGTCCAATGCAAACCTTTAACAATAATTATACTACAATAATAATAATAATAATGATAATAATAATAACAATAAGTCAGCTGGAATAGGCTCCAGCATACCCACGACCCTAGTGAGGATAAGCGGCATAGAAAATGGATGGATGGATAATAATAATAATAATAATAATAATAATAATAATAGGAAGAAAAAGAAGAAATGGTCACATGGTTAGACTCTGAGCAAATGTTAAGGATAGCAACTTTGGCGAATAAGGCTCAGAAAAATTCCCTCTAATGAAGAAACCTCAAACTGAAACTAAACAATTCCTTTCGAGACTACACGCCACAAGCACCCTAGCATTTTGACATAATGCTGTAAATAAACAAAAATTTAGGTTTAGGCTATTGTAAATATTGTTGGTTTGAACACCAAGTGAGTGCTTTGGGTCTTTGGCATTGGAGGCAATGAAAATGTCTCTCTAATGGAACCCCCAAAACAGAACAAACTCAGTTGGTCCAAAACATCTCTCTAAACACTTAAAAAACAAAAACAAAAAAACAAAAAAATTAAGTTAACACCAGCCATAAGCCTCCGATCAAACGTTAAAGTTAGCAACCTTGGCGACAGAGACATGTATTAGTCGTATCTGGTCTTGCTTTGGTGTATTTATACATTTTCTAAGAGGCTAGTACATTCTACAGACTCCCACCTGCTATTGAAATATGTTGAGCAGCCCACCTGACTTCCCAGCTAGGCTTTTTCTAGAACAAACTTCATGTTGGGTGCAACTGCGGCCGGCCTTCAGAGAACTGAACCGGCTTTACAACATTCGTGCATTTACACCACCCGGTGAATTGGTATCCAATTAAACTTCCATGACTGTCAATGATGACAATAGTTCAAAACAACCCGTGTTATTGGTAGTAATAACAAATGTCTTACATTGTTAGCTTCCGAGTAAGCAAATCGTGCAAAAGGCGATCCACCCATAAAAACAGTCGAGACGCGGACTCGTCGGGAGGCCTTGTCGTCAAAAGCAAATTGCGTTGAGACGTGCAGGCCTCATCATCTCTTCGGCCCGGGGGCCTTACATTACGTTAACCATCCCCCTCCCTAAAAAAGATAGACCACCGTGTCTGAGATTACATTTATTCAACGGGACTCTAACAGCTACTGAAACAATGAAGTCTGGGTGTATCTCTTAGGCCATTCCATCCCGGTTGACCGAGTTGTGCTTCAACTGAGTCGCCATTTCCCCCTAGTTAGCCTCGGACGAGCTAACAGACTGTGTTAGCCATTAGCTTAACGTCCGAGTTATGATAACGCGTTGTATTTTGACAAACTCCTACGACTCAACATGTCACCATTTTGGTTCAACTTGTGTGCAAATTCACACTCTAGTGTGCAAGCGTACACACGCCCCAGGAAATATGTGAATAACGTAAGAGCGCTTAACGCTAAAACGCAACAGAAGAAGTCGTCGTCTATTTCCTGAAATCTCACAGTACTTGTATCATCCAACAAGCCCAACTTTAACTTTGGTGGCCGATTCGCTTGTTCAAGTTACATAAAACGAGAACGATGACATTTGAAACATACATTAAAATGGTTTCTTCGTCAAACAATCAATTTCGACACATTTACAAACATTGTTTTCCCCGTCTCAGTTGGTAGACAGTGTCGATAGTTGACTAGTTAGCTAGCGCTAGCATGCTGGCTCCACAGTCAGCATTTAAATAAAACGAAAAACACCGGCTGTGATGTTACGCTAATGAACTACACGTTTAATCACCTTGACATTCAGAAGGAGCAGTGGCGAGACGTCGGGGGACTTGGGACACGAAAAAGCACAACTAAATGCAAGAGTAGGTAGATTACTAGCTAGGCTAACCATCTCAGTCTATAGCGTGCAGTGCTAGTTAGCTAACAACTCACCAGGAATTTGATAGGACTTCCCCTCCTCTATTGCCGGGCTACGTCCAAGCCTTGAGCGGCTGTGTCGTGGTGATATATTATATAAACGTGGGCCTGGATAGGTGACGGCTTCTCGCAGATGGGGGGCCACCGAAAGATCTCGCTTTAATTCCGACGTTTCCCCCCCCGACTGTTCGCTTCTGGGTGTTTTTCCTGCGTCACCGGCGCAGCAACAGCACCCTGACTGACTGACTCTCGACCAAATTTGTGGGGCTTGTCACTTGGCTCCCAAAGCTGCCACACTCCGCACAAATACAACTTGAATCAACATGGCGGAAGCGCCAGCCGCTCTGTTTTAAAATAGGCCAAAAGACGAGCGAGGTAAGTCCAAAAGCGTCGGCCTCATCCGTAGAGGAGTGATTGCGGAGGAGCGGCCCCCCTCAAGTCAACACAATATCAGCTGAACGGAAAGTGCATTTAACTGCTCCCGATTCTGGTTGGGTTCGAGTTAGTGATGGGTCGTTCGCGAACGATTCGACTATGAGAGCCAGCTCTTTGACGTAAACGATACTTTTTGTCATCTCGTTTTCTGTTAAAAGTCGCAGGTAATTGGTCAACTGTGTAGGCATGGGCAGAAGGCACACACGTCACAATTGTGAGCACACAAACAGGGGGGAAGGAGTTGAGATAAAACCGGGGAAAGGAGTTGAGAGAGAGTGAAAGAACGTTCCAAATCATTTGAGATTACACGCCGGAAAGGCGATGACAATGAGCAGCAGGAAACAAACGCTGCCACAGTTGGGTTTCTGAATGCCATTATTCACTAAAGACTAGCAAAAACTGTTACCCAGACAATGCTATGTCTTTTAGTTTTGGACTTTTAATTTCTATTTAGTTGTGCAATGGTGTTTTCACCGATTCATTGAAATGTGTTTGCTTTAAATAGCTGGACATTTACAAATAATACAATCAGACTGGACCATTTTGCCTAAATGCGAAGTGTCCTTTTTTTATTTTATAATTTTGTGGCAATCTGTCCCATTTTGAGCATATAATTAACCATATGTATAATAAACATAGTATATTTTACAGTCGTAATTCTTACATGTGTTTTGTAAGAAATCAATTAAGCGACATAATTATCATAAGAATAATTTTGGAGAAGAAATAACCGGCTCTTTTTAGGGAGTCGAGACACACCTACCAGCTCCCTTACAACAACTGAAATTCCCATCACTAGTTTCAGTGGAGTCCGGCTCAAAGTTATAATCCTGCTCCGTAGTTTCAAAACACCGCGGCTGTTGAGACGAGGCCACGCCCACTTCACGTTGATGGGGCGTTCAATGGTGCTTGTGGGTGTCTAAAGTGCGGTCTCCGGAACGGCGGTTAGAATGATTGTACTCGATGATGTATTTTGTCTCTTAATATCTTGTTGGGGTGAACAGATGGACATTAGCCTTGTGCTACAATCTGCTATGTTTACAATTCTTATTTGTGCCGGCTCAAAATGTTCACAACTGTAGTAACCTACTTCAGTCCTAACCAAAAAAAGAAAAAAAACTTGGTGGCCACTTTAATGCGGTCTACTTTGCATTCACACTTGTGTTTTTGTCAACCAAATATTACTCTCAGTTGATCCTATACATAAAGTTGCATCTCAAAAACAACATGACGTCTTCTGGGTCACATACACTGATAGGACTTTCCTGTCTATGTCAGATTTTTTTTGTTAACCAGCTAAGATATAACGAAGAAACAAATTATATAAAGATGACTTTCCTGAAACTTTCCTGTTGCTATGCATCGCCTGGTTAAGCTTGCATTTGCTAACATCATATTTTTTTTTTTTGGTCCGTTGGTGTGGTTGATGTTCCCACTTGCCTCACCCAGGACTAGAGTTCACTGGCAGGTGCACCAAAACCCATCTCTCAGGCGGACTCCCCTGTTTGGTCACACACCAGACCAAACGAACCGTACTAGCTGACCAAACAGACTCTTGTCTGTTTCAACTGGACCAAAAATGACATGTGTAAACACACCCCAACATTAATACATTGAAAAAGAAACAGGAATTTTGTTTTTATTTTTAAATAGAGCAAAAAGGCACAATGTAAGAACACACAAATTTAAATGTTAATACTAATAATACATGCAAAGCTAACATGCAAGCTGTTTTTTCTTTAAATTAAAAAAATATATCTTAATGAGTTCCAAAAACCTTGGTGGAAAAAGTTTGGACACGCCTGTATTATTCCCTGGTTGCCTGGAAAACTTCCATTTTATTCTGTGTACTCGCAGCTTTTCTATCATGCAGTTGTTCTTGGGGTTTGTGTGTGTTTTTGGCATTTGCTTTTGATTCTACAGTGTTTATGCGATTGCAGCATTTTTTGATGGTCTTTTTGAATTATTTCTGTTTTTGGAGCGTTTGGACCATGCAGCACACTTGCCCCCAACAGCCGCAATACCACGACAATCGAAACGTCAAGAGTAACCTTTGAACACAACTTTCAAAATGGCTGCTTTGCTTTACCTGTCAAAAAAGCCACTCTTTGTTGACTTAAATATATTAAAACAAAATGGAAAGTGATATATAATGTTTTTAAATATATAAATAGATATTATTCAGAACATATTGAAATGTATACCGATGCAGAATGGGAATAGCTTTCATCATTCCCGATACAAATATAGTGTCATTTTATTAGTTTCCAAATATAGTGTCATTTTATTAGTTTATCAGACAAAAGGAACTGACTGGTAAATACACATAAAGGAAGGTTTGTTTAGCAGAAATTAAAAGCATCATCAAATCAAAGTGACAAAAGACATGGTGTGGAATGTGGGGTTAGAGGAAATAAAGGGCAAGTGGTATAATAGAATGTTAATTTAGGTGGGCGTAATGTTAGATAACAAGAATGAGAATGAGATGGGCATTGTACCTAGGATGAGGTTTGATCATGCCCGTCTACACAGCACACTGGAAATCGTAAGAAAAATACGCCACAGCGAGGTGCGATTACTTCAAAGGAAACAATAGCGCATGGCATGTTAGAATGCCCAAACAAGAGGCAGCAACAACTCATTGGGGCCCTATGTGGAGGGAAAAGTATCAGAGTTTGGAGGCATTTTTTTTAGGTTTTTAATCAAAATGGGGCTAATTAAGAAGCCTGACTCTGTTCAGTGGGGAGCAAAATGCACCTAAACGCTAGAGGTTGGGGAATCGATGCAAATATCATGATCAATACCAGGGTAGTATCACGGTCTGATCAATACAAGCGAGTATAGAAAAGTGAGATCAATATTTTTCAGTTCTCATCTACATCTGTGAATATTATAATTCATCCATTGTATTCTCAGGTCATTGAATCAATTGTAACTGGACTGTTCAGGTTGTCTCAAATCAATGCCCTAAGTTTTCAAATATGTGATATTTGTAATGTGTTTTTCAAATATATTCTATATACATATGTACACATACATATGTGCCCTGCCATTGGCTGGCGACCAGTCCAGGGCGTACCCCGCCTGTCGCCCAAAGTCAGCTGGGATAGGCTCCAGCATGCCCCCGTGACCCTAATGAGGAAGAAGCGGTATAGAAAACGGATGGATGGATGGATTCTATATACAGTATTTATATATTGTTTACACAATCAGAGAATATGTTCTTGGACACAGGAGTGGGCCAAAAGCTAAAAGTGTAGTTTTTGCTTTTGTTTATTTTTGCGCTATAGACTTCAAGAGAATCGTTTTCTTTTAATTGTTACAATGTCTTATATTATTGTATTAAATATTATTAAATAGTTCACAAGTACAAATATTAAAATCTTTGTCCGTTGTTTTATTCTGATTACGATCAAGAAATTACTTGAAAAATGTCAAAATAAAGGGGTATCAGTATACAGGCCCTGTATTTTATTTGTATCGGGCTGCTCGCCAACCGCTTATAACCTCTTCCATCCAGTTGATGGCGGTAATGCACCTCGAACAAGCCAGTTTGCGAACTGTAAATAAACTCAAGACGAACCTGGTAAATACAACGTTTCGGTATATTTTAAGCATTGCTCAATTTTGGTTTAGTCCCCAAACCAGGTCGTACTCAATTATGTTTACAGCTAGAACATAAACATGACATGTAAGCAAATAGTAGGTGTTGCTAACCTGGTTATCCTGGCCACTCCAGCACCATTGAAAACAAGACTGCAAAGTTAAAGTTGACAGCAGCACACAACCTAAATCACACTTTAAATATATCGGATAGCAGCGTGTCAACGGCGGAGATCTCTTTAGGGATCGTGGCGTTTGTGTGCGCACACTCGTCTGCCTTCAGCAACTACAACAGCAACGATTTCATACAAAGGTGCCTTTACTGTACTCTTTCAAGCCTGTGATGTTCAAGTGCGTATCATCATTATGTGCATTCGGGCGAGAACACAGACGTGTTTGTGGACCTCCCGTAGATCCTAGTAATAAACTCATATTAGTATACACACTGTATACGCTCTTCTGTGGGTCCACGGTTTACCAGAAAGGGTTAACTGTGTGAGCTAAACAATGATTTTACCGGGCGCAGCCATCTTAGTTTTCCAACATCCGAGGTGAACTGAATGCAGCACGGTTGAATAAGTAGAAACCACATATACTGTACAGTGCAATCGAAGCCCCACACATACAGCAGCACATTTCCAACTCTAAAGAGGGACTGGAACAAATGTTGGACTAAAAGCACAATAAAGCATGTTGCCATCAACATCACCATCCATCCATCCATTTTCTATACCGCTTCTTCCTCATTAGGGTCGCGGGGGCATGCTGGAGCCTATCCCAGCTGACTTCGGGCGACAGGCGGGGTACACCCTGGACTGGTCGCCAGCCAATCGCAGGGCATCAACATCACCAATATTCCTCTAACTCTAATGGTCATGTTATCAGGTGTGTTAATGATATAATGCGTATGTAGCTGTCTTGTTACAAAGGTAAAAATAGGGCTGAGTGCGTAACACCAAATATCTCACACTGAATTTTCATTAAACCTGGGAGGTTTGATTAAAACCATGGTGCTTTAACTAACCTGGACTAACCTTTCTTTGAAAAGGCTGCCCTCTTTTAGCTTTCTTTCCATCCCTAGTCTACCGTATCCCTGGGGGGTAGGATTAAATAACTTCTGCTTCTTCCTAGTGCTTTTGGACATGTGGAACTGTGAATTGTACTATGTGATGTATTCCATTGTAACTGTATGCATGTTCAAATAAAATCAAACCATTACCATTACCATTAGTCTCTCTTGTCTTGTCTGGCAGCCTGATTTTTTTCTTCGTGGAGGACATGATGCTGCGTTGAACAGAGCACTGTGTACAAATGAGTCGCTTTGTGATAGGTTGCAATAGCAACCCTTCAAGAAACCTTTACTATACCACCTATACTAGGTGAAGCATTTTGCAATGTGAATGCAGGTAGTCTCAGTCTTAGGTTGACGAAAGCAACCTTATTATTAAACTTGTCATTTGTTAACATTGACAATGTTTTTTTTTTTAATAACTTTTACTTTAAAAAAGTAACAAATCTTAAAAACTTCAAAACCCAGGCAAGGCAATTTTCTATATTGCTTGTCACAGGGAAGCCTATCCCAGATGACTTTGGGGCAAGAGGTGGGGTAGACCATGAACTGATTGCAGGTCAATAACAGGACACTTACAGACAAACAACCTACGGACAATTTGGAGTGTTCAGTTAGCCTAACATGTATGTTTTTGGGAATGTGGGAAGAATCTCAAGTACCCGGAGAAAACCCACGCAAGCATGCACACATGAGGAGAACACGCAAACTCCATATAAAGAATCAAACCCAGATTCCCTGACTGTTAAGGCTAACCACTACTCCACTGTGCTTCCCTCCTCCTGAGCAAAGGTAACACTAACTTATTTCGCTACAAAGAAATACCATCACTTTGCCAAAATAACGGCTACTCACCAAGCGCTATGATCTTCCTGTGAATGGCATGACATCATCGCTTTCTCTGTGCACGATCTCATCTTTGATCGTTTATATTTAATCGGATTACACTCACAATAACATAACTCGTCCTCTAAAGCCCATCTTGCATTGATTGTTGTCAGGTCAAAGCTGGGGGTCTCTGACCTTTTTTTGTAAGAGGTTGCCAGAATAAAAACAGCAGGGAGCCACTCACATTGTACTGCGTATCATAAGCACAGATTTTTAGTTTTGAAGTACAGTTGGCTGAACACGCAAACATTTAAAAACCTCCTGTGTATACACTGAAAAATGGTTGCAACCAAAAATGACAAATCTCAGTGACAGGCAGTCTGCAATTTTCATTTTGCATACATAATGTATATAATTCTTTGACCCTTTGGCAAGCTACTCAGAAACGAGTGGTGAGGCACTGGTAGCCCGCTAGTTACCTGTTGGAGACCCCTGGTCCAACACAGGGTTAAATGGCTATATACAAATACACACACGTTTAAAATACAATTGATTTAGTTGCAGTACTAAATAGTGCTGTCTCTAAACAATGATGAAATTACCTTTTGGTGTCATTATGAAAACGCATTTGGATTTTGGTGTATTTCGGTTGCAGTATTCCAATAGTAAATGGTAGTATGTTATTCTGGCAATGATTTAATAACGTCCATCCATCCATCCATCCATTTTCTATGCCGCTTATCCTACCTTTAGTAACGTATCTTGCAAAATAAAGATAATTATAGTATTTAATTTACTACAACTACTTTATATCCTGGCGTGAAGGACTCCTACTCCCCAAGACTCCTGTTTAGGTTTTCTCCCCCACCAACCTCCTGTTAATGAGCGACCTAAGTAAAGATGGCGATCGAGCATCGTTGAACCTTTCCTTCCTCAGTGGCGCGTTATCACTTTTGCTGTCTTTAAGCGACATTTCCGCTCTTCCAGCTCAACTCGTTATATGAGAGAAATGTAGTTAGCCCGGGACAAAATACTTTCGCCGGGATTATAGCCACCGTAAGCGGACAGTCCCGCGTTGTAGCGCTGGTTGTGCCTCGCCGCCGTGCTAAGCTAGTTATTGTCATTGTAAAATGGCTCCAGTGCAGATTGGCGCTGACGGGCAGCTGGTGCCACTCGGGGGCCCGGTCGTGTCGGGCCCCCAGCCACCCCAACCTGGAGCTCTGGCCACACATGGCATTCGACTGAGTCTGCTGATCGACTTTCTTCTGCAGAGAACCTACCATGAAATCACCCTCCTGGCAGAGTTGTAAGTAGAAGTAGTAGTAGTTGTGATGGTGTAGGCCTTAAATGCTAGGCTAGGCTAACTGGGACGGTAAACCAAGTGTAGGCTACTCCTCTTCTAGGCGTCAAGAATGTCCTGTTTGGACTCACTTTTTTAGATTTTTTTTCTCAGAACAGGGGATACTTCTTCGTTTTGAACAGAGGAAAAGCTATTTATGTAGATTGCGACAAATGTATTAGCCCGATAAGGGGGCGTAGCCGGCCAGCGTCGTCATAACTACGAGACAAGTGTACGCACAGGCGCATCTCATTCAATTAGAATATCGTGCAAAGTGTATTTTATTTACGGTGTTCAATTACGACAAAGACCAATTAAAGGCTCAAAGTTTTTGCCGTTTTTTTGATGATTAGAGCCAGTAGAACCAGGAGTTTACAATGTTAATCCTTTTGACAAGTTTTAACATTTTATGAGATGCTGGATTTGGCATTTTACTATTCAAACTATCACAATTAAGAAATACATTCTTGAAATATTTCTCTCATCAGATTATAGGGATTCTATAGCATATAAATTTCACTTTTGGAATTCAACTACTAGAACAAACCAGCATTCAAAAATATTCTGATTCATTGTAATTCACCTGTATACCCTGATAATGACCTAAATATAAGATAACCCTGAATATAAGGCGGACCTCTTTTTCAAGATCAATTTTGTTTGCAATACCAGTTAAATCATGATTCAGGATATTTTATCAATTATTTCTAAGCAGCCCGCTGCCTGTTCATCCTTGCTCATAAGCACACTGTAATGCACCTGGTTTGCCGGTGAATAAAAGGACGAGGCAGGAGGGATTGGTGATTTTGTTGCTATATTTAGCGAGTAATCGGACCCTTCTAGTTATTTACTTAAGCTATTTACTTAATTTTGTGTTTGTTTTTTTTAAGCGATGATGCAAAAATACAGCTAGAGGAGATTATCAAAAACTCTGACTCAGTTTTTATGTGTGGACGGGTAAAACACCAGTAGGGTAAAACTAACATGTGTCATGATGGCATCCAATATGATGACATGACCACAAAACAGAGCACTGTCATCTAACAGGAGTGTTGAACTCTTCTATTGGATCTGATGAAACTGTGCAGATGTACCTAATGTTATAGCCAAAGTGTGTGGTACATTCCTACTATATGCATAGAGTGGAGGTAATACAATGCCCATTTTCTTCTTTTAGGCTTCCAAGGAAAACAGACATGGAGAGGTTTGTTTGAACTTATTTGTTTTAACCTCCATACATGTCAATGTGCTTGTATATTTGTATAAATGTTTAATTCACTCTCCCATTTAAAGGAAAATCGAGATTGTCCAGTTTGCGAGTCGTACCAGGCAGCTCTTTGTGCGCCTCTTGGCCTTGGTGAAGTGGGCGAGCAATGCTGGCAAAGTGGAGAAATGTGCGGTAAGTGTGAAGCTAAACAATTACAGCTCGTATATCAGCGGAAGTGCGCTTTTTAACTTGTGTGGTATTCGTGGCAACAGATGATCTCCAGCTTCTTGGATCAGCAGACCATTTTGTTTGTGGACACGGCCGACAGGCTAGCGTCACTCGCCCGAGACGCCCTGGTGCATGCGCGGCTGCCCAGCTTCGCCATCCCCTTTGCTATTGACGTCCTCACAACAGGCTCCTATCCACGCTTGCCCACCTGCATACGAGTAAGTCTGCTTTTCAGCATAGAGTAATCCCTCGTTTGTTGTGGTTAATTTGTTCCATACCTGACCGTGATAAGTGAATTACTGCAAAGCAGGATTCCCAATTTTCAATTGAACATTTTGTAGAGTATGGAAAACCTATTTACAAACTTCTAAATACGTTTTTTAACATTTATTAGAGCTAGACATGAAATAACACCCCTTTAGTCTCCTTTACACTCGTATTACCCAACATAGTAGACATAAGAGTAAATAAGCCATTTAAGACATAAATAAGACACATGCTTGTGTGAGGTTGCAATTAATGTGTCCCTAAGTGAAGGGCAGACAGGAAGTGATGTCGGGGGTTCAAAGATTAGTTTTAGCTTAGAATGGGTGACGGCCGCAACGGTATCCCGTGTATTTATTAGGAATTATTGTGAGATAATTAAAACCTGCAATGAAAGCCTGTTGTTACGCTGATCAAGTTTGGTGCAGTAACAGTACTGACACCTAGTGACCAGTGTAAAATACTACATACCAGACTCGAGTAGGCCTGTCACAATAATCGATAAATCGATTAATGGAATGATAAAAAAAAAAAAAAAAAAACGTAATTTTCAGCGGCCTCGATAAATTGACATGTACATGCATTTGTGTTTGTATTCGTCGTCTCTCTTTCAGGCTTGATGACAAGAGGGTTCACTCTGCAGCTGTCTGTGTGCATTAGTTAGCTAGTGGAAAGAACGGAGAGAGTGAACCTTCCTGTCGTCTCCTCCCCTTTTTGTCCCTGTATGTAGAGGTGCGTCTACCTTGGCTAGCAACAAATTAGCGTTGTGAGCCAGCATACGCTAACATGAGTGACGGCACAAAAGCGATAGTTTTTAAGGCGAATGCCACATCCCCAATGTGGGAATATTTCCGTTTTAAACAGAAAGAACAAGCTGAGCGCATGAACACCGATGAACTGAGATGTCACATTTGTTTGAAAGTAGTGACGAGGAAGCAGGGGAATACGACCAACTTGTATGCACACCTAAAACGCAAGTGGAATAGAGCCTTCGTCCTGACAGTCAGTCAGTGTCGCTCGCTACATTGCAAAAGATTCCAAAAAGAAGTTCAAAATGCATTTGTATTTGTCAAATACAAGAGTTTGTTAAAATGCCATTTTATTTCGTAAACACTAAACAGTGCTTATGACTTTTAACAACTTGAACATTTCAAGCCTATGACCTAGTCTTTACTTGAGACCTGACTTGGACTTGCATGTCTTTACTTGAGACCTGAGACTCGAGACTTACTCGAGACTTGCAAAACACAGACTTTCCTCCCACTTCTGTTACATATCGTCGCAATGTCTTTTGAATGTGTTATATTTGTATTTTAGTTCATTTAGCCATTTTTATGCTTGAAAATGCTTAACTTAGGCAAACATGTACAGTAACATTTGCTTAAATACTGTATCCATCTTTTTTGACTAATAGGCTATATTCAACCATGAAACAGCATGATTGATTATTATATTTTAGAAATACTATGATAGAATGAAGCCGCAAAATTCTAAGCGCTGAGTGGCAAGGGATTACTGTGTACTGCTTTGACTGCTGGTCTATAGGTTGGATTTACACAGCAGCTGCATGTGCAGGTGAATACCGTTGAGTACAGTCCTCACATTTCCACAGCCAATTTATTACATCATGTCAAAGGACAATGAAACTTGGACATAATTGAGAGTCGTAGTGTACAGCTTGGAATGCAGTATTAATAAGTCCACACACAGCTGTTGTTGTATAAATTGTTGGCAGCACAAATGACTACACCTCACTGTAAACACCCAAATTATGTCCAAAGCGTCAATATTTGGTGTGAGCGCCACTGTTACCCAGTATTGCCTCAATCCTTCAAGAAAATTCCGGCAAAGATTGACAGACAGTATGAATTGTCTGTGATAAAATTCATGTCACAAATGGCAATACCACAACTTTACAACAGAGTGAAATATATTAAAGGAAATAGTGCATTATTATATTACTATATATTATTATGATATGTTGTAATAACATTAGTGGTTAATTTTATCACAAAATAATGTTGACACTAATATCGTTTATCATCAGTAATTTGTGGAACAAAAAACATTTCCAAAGGCACCTGCATTGTTGTGTGTCTCGGTTAAATAAATTTAAAAAAAGCCTGTTTGTCCAGTCATACAGTTTTTCATTTTACTTTGGTTACATTTTTTTTTGAACATGCATTCAAGTTACATTGGAATACGTCACATATTACAATTCCCAGTTTCACTTTCCGTAAAGGTAATGTTAAAATCTCATCTTGTCTCGTTCTTTGTGACCCCAATCTCTTGTCTCATCTCGAAAGCCGAGTGTCTTGTGACACCCCAAATGTTGACTCATTTTCAGTGGATAGTAAACACATCACTGAGATACACTGACTACTTTTTTGTCCACCAATTATGGTACTTGAATCTTAATAAGTAACTGGAATTGGGTCACTTGGACCATGTAGTGTAAATGGAGCAATAGTCATATGCATTGATGATGTGGAAAATTCAAAACTGGGGTGTTAACCAAACATGTTCATCTGTGAAGGATAAAATCATTCCGCCAGACCCCATCACGAAAACAGAGAAGCAGACCACCCTCAACCAGCTCAATCAGATCCTGCGGCACCGCCTTGTCACCACAGACCTACCTCCCCAGCTAGCCAACCTCACAGTCGGTGAGTAGCCAGCCCTGGTTCATGTCACTACACGGTGTGTTCAGCTCCTCGCCCTGCCGATGATGCTGAGATTATTTGCGTTTGCAGCTAATGGCCGTGTGAAGTTTAGAGTGGAAGGAGAGTTTGAGGCCACGTTGACAGTGATGGGCGATGACCCGGATATTCCCTGGAGGCTGCTGAAGTTAGAGATTCTAGTGGAGGACAATGAGACTGGCGGTAAGGCTTGCACTGTTCATGCCAGGTATACTGTTTTGCTTATGTCCTGCTCTTAATGGGCTTCTTTCCTTTACCGTAGATGGCCGAGCCTTGGTGCACAGTCTGCAGGTGAATTACATCCACGAGCTGGTACAAGCACGCCTGTGTGCAGATGAGAAGCCTCTACAGGACATGTACAACTGCTTGCGTATCCTTTCTTTGTCTATGCATGTTTGCTGTACGGGGGGAGTGGCCAGTTTGCACAATTGGCCCTGACACTTTTGCAAAAAGTGAGTAAAACAACATTTAAAAACAAAAAAACTAATTTCTTCAGAACTCCAAATGAGTTTTCTTCTGTTGCGTCATTTGTTTTTTTTCTATGTCAATAACAAAACGAGGCGGAGTTGCGTACGCACACTTCTCCTCAAGGTGGAATCTTTGACACACAAATTGCGTGAATGTGTGCTCATGTGTGATGGTGTTTATGATAAATGACAAATGATATCCATCAGTGTCATGTCAAATAACACTTTCCACAAATGTTTTAAGTCAATAATGGCGTGATGTTTTCATGCAATGATGGATATGATTTCACTTCACCACTCAAAATGTGGATCACCTTTTTGCCATGACTCGAAAAAGTGACACATGGTCATTTATTAACAAGTATATTGCACAACAAAGAACCAATGTTTTAAAAATGATAAGGAGCAAACTCCTCAGCTAGCATCTGCAACTGCTGATGAGTTCGTTGTAAACAACAGTACAGCAAATAACACACGTTTCACACCAACAGCTGAGTAGCACAACAAACATTTTCAAGTGCATGAAGAGGTAGATAAAGTTGCTGGATGCTTCACAATTCAGCAGCTTGTGACACCTTGTGATTTGATAACAAACTACATCATAATTTGCTTTTGTAGACCATACACCAGGTGACTCGAGGAGACTTTTCGGTTTATTGAATAGAGGCATTGATTGGAGCATTTATGGTATTTGTAAATATGCATTATTGCACAACTACTTACTTTTTTGTGTAGCCATTATCAGCGTGTAGCCATCATCATCATTAGGTGTCTAGTTTCTGATCATTTGCACCGTTTTGTAATTGACCAACTTGTAATGGGTGAGACGCATTAAGAAAAAGCCTTGTCTTTAGCTTAAATTAGTATTAACACCATTGAGTGCTAATCAGTGCATCTCTGCCCTGGCTTTCTGCCACCAGCACTCGCAGTGCATCTCATCACATCAAAGAGTAGTCTGTGTCTGACAAACGGCTCTTTTTTTGTTTTGTTTTGTTTTTTTTCTCGAACTAGCGCAGTGACGTGCATGAATGCTAATACGACAAAGTGTGTGTGATACTTCATCTTCGTCCTCCCATGACTTAGTCCTTAGGTCCTTAACTACCTTGTCTCCAGACTCCTTCTGTCTCTCGCTGCAGCTAGAGGTGCTCCACTCGCAGACACTAATGCTCATCAGAGAGCGCTGGGGGGACCTGGTGCAGGAGGAGCGATACATGCCTGCAAAATACCTGACCCTCACTGTCTGGAAGTAAGCCTCTATAACCAATAGCCTCGACATGCATGAATGTGTGCATTTTACTGTACACAAGGGAAACCAGATGTCGACTTTTCTGGGGCCGAAAAAAGTATCTGTCTGGTGTTTCAGTTAATTTTTCTGCATTCAAAAAATTACTTAATTGATGATTTGTTTCAAGATGTGAGCTTGTACAAAAGCAGTTGTTAAAAAATGTAGTCTGCATGTATTCTTCCACTGCGCTGTGGCTTGCTTTTCTGTTTGATTGAGTGCACTCCATCAAATCAGTCTCAACTAGTTAGCATTCTGAAGAATACAACTCAATGCAACACAGGGAAACATTCCCCAATCCAGTTATTTGAGGAAAAATTGTTAGTCGCTTGTCAAATGTAGAAGAATGTAATGGTTGGCCTTTCAATCACTGTTGTGTCATTGGGTGTGTCAATTATTGTAGCAGCATCACTGATTAGTCAAAAAAAGGAAAAGTTTATAGATTACCCCACAAGTTTTGTCAAACCAAAAAAAAATACAATTAAAGGTAAGGTGGCAATTATATAAATTACTACTTTTTTTTGTGGCTATAGAAGTCATCAGTCCTGGTTAGATTATTATTATTTTTTTTTCTAAAATTCTTTACAGCCAACAGGTCCTGGGCAGGAAAACAGGTACAGCTTCTGTGCATAAAGTCACCATCAAGATCGACGAATCAGATGGATCGAAGCCACTGCAGATCTTCCACGAGCCCCCTCTTCCTGCGTGTGACTCCAAATTAATGGAGAGAGCGATGAAGGTAAATTGCATTCGTTTTGTGTGTGGAAAAAAATAGAATTTATCATCATTGCCTCCCTCCATCTTTAGATTGACCACCTGTCAGTGGAGAAGCTTTTGATCGACAGCGTTCACGCCCGTTCCCACCAGAAGTTGCAGGAATTGAAGGCCATTCTGAAGGGAAACAATCCTCGTGACAGCTGTATGTATTCACTCTGGTGTTTTATAAAGACAAGGCAAATCCCTCACAAGAGAGTTCAGTTTGGTATGGTTTGGAACCATAAATCCTGATTGTTTCCAAAATCGGGTGTGTAAAGTGATAGCGACAGTTGCATCATCACCATTTTTCATACAGAAATCTTTCAAAATAACTGCATCGGAGTCGTAACAGTCAATTTCGCATTTATTTGTCTGTGCCTTTTACATAGCAGTGAAATATTGTCGCAAATGTGAGTGTGCTTTCACACAGTGAACCGGATTGCTGCGATTACACAATTAGATGCATAAAATAACTGTCAGACAATCAGAACTGCTTTCAACACAACAGCGTGAGAGAATTTTGATACACAGAACAATATTTAATAAATGCGGGAAAATGTAGTTTACTGGCAATGCCATACTGTTCCACTACAACCCTGTATGTGCAGCTACATTTGCAGGTTGGTCAACATCCCCACTAGGCCCCAATGCAAGTGGGCTGTATCAGTAGAACGTGGGTGGGGAAGAAAGACTATACTTAAACAATTATTCGGTTTCTTGCCGAAATTTCATGGGATCTTGCTCAGCACCCGTGCTACCCCTTCACGTTTGTTTCTAGTGCTGTTCTGTTTGGTATTGCATAACCACGTTTGGTAACCCAACTAAAGGGTGCCAAAAATTGATTGCACAATTTTTACTATGAATGCAAAATGGAGGACAGCGGGAGCGCTGTGAGGGTCATGTTTTTTGACTTCTCCAGTGCCTTCAACACCATCCAGCCGTCACTACTCAGAGTGAAGATGGAGAGTGTGGGAGTAGACCAACACCTGACTGCATGGGTTATAGACTACCTCACCAACAGACCACAGTATGTGAGGCTCCGTCACTGTGTGTCTGACATGGTACTCTGCAGCACAGGTGCCCCTCAGGGTACGGTGCTTTCCCCTTTCCTCTTCACCCTCTACACCTCGGACTTCACACACAACTCCACACAGTGTCACATCCAGAAGTTCTCCGACGACACAGCCATCATTGGCTGTGTTTCAGAGGGGAATGATCTGGAATACAGGACGGTCATCAGGGACTTTGTCAGCTGGAGTGAGCTTAACCAGCTGCAACTCAACACCAGCAAGACAAAGGAGATGATCATTAACTTCCAGAGGAAACATCTCACTTTACACCGGTGAACATCCAGGGAGCGGACATAGAGTTGGTAGACAGCTACAAATTCCTGGGTGTTCACCTTAACAACAAGCTGGACTGGTTCGTCAACACCCACGCCCTCTACAAGAAGGGCCAGAGTCGCCTCCACCTGCTGAGGAGACTGAGGTCCTTTGGTGTGTGCAGGACTCTTTTACGGACCTTTTATGACTCTGTGGTGGCCTCAGCCATCTTCTATGCTGTGGGCTGCTGGAGAGGGGGCAGCACGGAAAGGGACAGGAGCAGGATCAATAGGCTGATCAGGAGAGCGAGCTCTGTCCTGGACGGTCCTCTGGACTCCGTGGAGGAAGTGGGGGAGAGAAGGATGTTGGCTAAGCTGACATCCATCATGGACAACACCTCTCACCCGCTACATGATACTGTTGTTTCCCTGGGCAGCTCCTTCAGCAGCAGACTGTTACACCCACGGTGTAAGAAGAAGAGGTTCCGCTGGTCCTTCATACCGACCGCTGTCAGGCTCTACAACACCTGCACCACCTGAACCATGTTGTAGTCAATATGTATTCTTTACACTGTACTCTTTACTTGCGTATCTTGCTTGCTTGCTGCTGTAACAAGTAAATTTCCCCGCTGTGGGATAAATAAAGTACATACATACATACATACATACAAAAAAAAAGAAACTACTCATCACTCTTACATGAATCAAAAAGCTATTTATGTTCTTGACATCTGCATGATGAAAAGATATACTTTACTTAAGCCGCTCTCTGTCTCTCAACTTCAGCATTCATTGAAACCGCTCTGCCCACACTCGTCATTCCCATACTGGAGCCGTGTGGTCGCTCGGAGTGCCTGCATATATTTGTCGACCTCCATTCTGGCATGCTGCAGCCCATGCTGTATGGATTAGGTGAGCGGAAGCCGCCTAAATGAGCTTGTATGTGTGCTTTTATGCTTCTAAAATTCCTCTCACTGTAGATCAGTCAATGTTGGACGACATTGAAAAAAACGTCAACGACGACATGAAGCGCATTGTGTCTTGGCTTCAACAACTCAAGTAAGTAACTGCTCAGTGTAGGCACTGACTGTCTGCTCTAGATGGTAATGAGGATGGCTGCTGAAAAAGCAGTGGCAATGCACTGATGGAGTGAGTCTGACGCGTCATCTAGCTTGTTAAAATTGACAATTATAGCTGTCGTTGCAGCTTTTGTCTGAGCAAAGTGGGTGTTGGTTTGAAAAGTGATGAGAGAAGGTCTTAAGTTGGAGTCCTCTTCTATCCCCCATGGACAGATTCTGGTTGGGCGAGCAGCGCTGCCGACAGTCGGTGAAGCACCTTCCCACCGTGTGCACCGACGTCCTTCACCTGTCCAACATGGCCATACACCCAGTGGGCAGCTTGTCCAAACACAAACTCTTCATCAAACTCACGCGACTCCCACAGTACTACATTGTGAGTTCATTGACAAAGTCAAGGCTTGATCACTTCATTTACATCGTCCCCTCCTTCGTGACTTTAGGTGGTGGAAATGCTGGATGTGCCGAGCAACCAGACGGCGTTGCAGTACAAGTACTCCTTCCTGTTTGTGACGCAGCTGGAAGGCGACGACGGGCCCATGTGCGCGCAGCTCTTGCAGCATTTCAAGCCCAACCTGGAGCACCTTGTGCAGGACACCGCGTCTCCACGAGGGCACCGGACTGTGTCTAAGAGAAAAGTGACTAACAGCTTTTGGTTTTTGTACAAAATGTTTATGCAAATAGTTGTCCCTTTTATCGCGGTAAATTGGTTCCAGACCTAACGCCGACAAGTGAATTTCTGCGCAGTAGCATTCAATGTTAATAAATGTAATATTTTCGTCGTTTAGGCATAGAAAACCTGTTTACGATCTTCTAAATATGATTTAACATTATTAGAGCCCTTAAGACATGAAATAACACCCATTTAGTCACCTGTACATTTGTATTACCCAATATAGTAGATATAATCAGAGAAAATAAGACATATTAGACATAGATAACATGAACTCAAACGTTAGTAGTTCCTTGTTTTTTTCTGGACAGCGTACTTCCGCCATTAATGGTGGCTTTAAAGGGATAGTTCAGATATTTTTACATGAAATTATATGACATCCCCATCAGCAGTGTAGTCCCTCAACAGTGACTTACCCCGCACGTGGTCCCGTGAACCCAGTTCTGGTCGGATTTCGGTGATGAGAAACGTAGTTCTGTTTAGTTATTGGGGCTACTTAAGTAAAGAGTTTGGCTTTTCAAAACTATGCGTTTGAAAGAGAAATACATTTGCATGACAAAAATGCCTCCTCGAAAAAAGTAATACCTCACAAATCGCCTGGCTTTCTCAGACATCGTATTAATGCGCACGGTCGACTGTCAATCATTGTGTGTCTGATGAAGATGCATCCGCTGCGACGTTTCAGCCATTTTGTTTACGTATGTGTTCCACAGCGGATGAAGATGCGAGGGTCGCAGCCATTTTGATCACATTAATGCAACATCAGACAAAAGTAAAGCCGAGTGATTTGTGAGGTCAGATTTTTTTCAAGGAGGCATTTTTGTCATGCAAATGTATAACCCGGTACTCTTTGTAATGATAGTCTCCCCTTCCACATAACTTTCTCTCAAATGTTTTACCTTGTTGAGGCCGCTTCTTCTTTTACATTGTCACCCCCAAAAAAGCCAAAGGAAAAGCAAAACACACACCCAGGGTTAATATTTTGATACTCATTGACATGAAAAGCATTGGTTTTGCCCATTTTTTGGTCAAATTTCAATACAGCTATAAGGCCATTCAGGTCTAATAGGGTCCGCTGTCTGGTTTTGATGAGAAGAAAATGATTAAAAAGCATTGGGTTTTTTTCAAACCACTAATTCTTTTGGGAATTACCAGCTGCTATCAGCAGCTTCATAATTAAAGCATCGCTATGATGTTGACAAGCTACAAAATGAACCCTTTTATTGTGTTGTTTAGCTTTATTATGGGCATAATGATATGTCTATGTCTAGATGACTGGAGAGCAGGCAGAATCCGAGCCAAAGAAGCCGAAGCGTTCGGGGGAGATGAGTGCATTCAACAAGGAGCTGGCACACCTAGTGGCCATGTGTGACACCAACATGCCTTTTGTTGGCCTCAGAACTGAGGTGAGTCGAGTCACAGTGACATGACAGCTTTGATGGCTCCTTCATTCCATTCGTGCGTGTCGCGCCTAAAATGAAACTCATTGTGAAACTAGGCTTTGCTGACGTCTGCTGTGGTTGTTGTTGTTGTTGTTGTTGTAGCTGTCCAACATGGAGATTCCAAACCAAGGTGCTCAAGTGGAAGGAGACGGCAGCAGTCACGCCATCCGCCTGCTTAAGTAAGACAAGCACACATGCATGTGTATGTGCGTGTGTATACTGTATATATATATATGTTTATATATGGGCACTGACTCAGGTCTCTGGTCTAGTTCATCCCATAGGTGTGTGATGTGTTTGTGTTTGTCCTTCCAGAGCAAATGCATTGTTCCCCCACGTTGGAAGCATATAATTCTCCAAAATATCTTGCTAAGAAAGAATTGTGGGAACCTAAAGGGTCTCAATACATTTGTCCATACTATATATGGAGTGTGTCAGAAAAGTTCCTGGACTGGTGTCACAAAAAACTATATTTCATTTCCAAACTACAATCTACAAGTTTTCCCCATTTGTAGTAATCCCCCTTGGAGTGTAATGTACTTTCCCAGCCTTCTCTGCCACGCCTCCATGCACTCCTGGAATGATTCTTCTGGGATCCCCCTTAGCACCGTTGTCACGGCCATCTTGATGTCAGCCATGTCTTCAAAATAGGTTTTCTTGTGACCCTCTTAAGCTTAACTGTTGGATGCTCAGGGCATTGTGAGCGGGTAGGTTATCATGGTGAAGCAGCCATGAGTTGTGCTGCTATAGCTCTCGAAGCAAACACTGCAGGATCACTTGTAGACGTGCTAGTTAATTGTCTGGCAAGAACTTGCAGTGGACGATACCTCTCCATATCGAAAAATGCCATCTTCAACCATGCCAAATGCCATCAACAGTCCTGGAACTTTTCTGACACACCTGTAAAAGGGCATGCATGTAATTGTTATGCTTATACATAAATGTCATCCTCTTGCAGGATCCCTCCTTGCAAAGGCGTAGGAGAGGAGACCAGGAGAGCTTTAGAGCGTTCCCTCTTGGACTGCACTTTCCGCCTGCAGGGCAGGAACAACCGCACGTGGGTGGCAGAGCTGGTGCTGGCCAATTGCCCCCTCAACAGCACCCATAGCAAGGAGCAAGGTACCCTCACTACATCCCCATTCCTCTCAGATCACATTATTTAGTACACTGTTCACTAACTCAATTAAAATCTGCGATAGCCTCCACCCGACACGTGTATTTGACCTATGAGAACCCCCTGTCGGAGCCGGTGGGTGGTCGCAAAGTGGTGGAGATGTTCCTCAACGACTGGAGCGCCATCAGTCAGCTGTACCAGTGTGTGCTTCACTTCTCTCGGGCGCTTCCAGGTACGAATGCATCACTCTTTTGCCAGTTTGCATTTCCCAGTACAGTTGAGCCACTGAGGTTGAACACAATCGAGGTTGAGCAGAATTTTTGTTGAGACGCTGGTCAGTCTCCCATGGGGAACATTTTTCTCCCTGGAAGTAATAAAATCAGAAATAATCTGTTCCAGGGTCAAACTGTTTCCATAATAATCTTTATTAAAGGTGTTGTCTCTCTTTGGCCCAAAATTACACCCCTTTTCAACCAAAAAATATAAGTACAGACACACAGATGTTACAAATAGTGGTTTAAAAGAATACAGTCAATGATAGCTCACATTAGTAGCAAAACTTTGCCAAATCGCTATTGTTCGCTGACAACAAACATGGCTAATGTGCATGCAAGAGTATTGCGTGGGGCCTGCAGCGTCAGAGCAGGAAGTGTGCAGAAGATAAAATTTTTGAGAGTTAGCGCACCCATGCCATACCTAACCAAGGCAGAAAGCACTTTTTAAGAGCTTCACAAAAAATCGGGGGAGGGGGAAGTTGATTCGTTCACTCTTAATAGTAAAACTAATGATGAAGGCGTAATTGTGAGGTGAGTTATGTTAACTCTTTAAATGTCACACAAGTGTAAAAAAAAAAAAAAGTTAATCACTGTAAATATGTAACACTTGTATCTTTGATAAGGAGTCACGATGCATATGGTATCGTCTTATATCCCTAAATGGGAGTCTCAGTTAAATACACCTAATAAAATGTCTTTGTTGTGGCCTCCCAGAGTTGCCGTCCTACCTAGGCCTGTTCTTGGAGGTTCGCCTGTACAACTTCCGCAAGCTGGTGCTGTGCTACGGCACCACCAAGGGCAGCTCCGTCACCATCCAGTGGAACTCCAACAGCCAGCGGTTCCACCTAGCCCTTGGTACTGTGGGGCCGAACTCGGGCTGTTCCAACTGCCACAACATCATTCTTCACCAGCTGCAGGAGATGTTCAACAAGAACCCCAATGTCATTCAACTCCTGCAGGTAAAACAAGACCATTTGCTCTAGTTATCAACTACTTGATAACTAGGACAATTCAGATGCTAATAGAGTAGTGTTTTTTTTCTCCAGGTGCTTTACGACACACAGGCCCCTCTGAACGCCATCAACAAGTTACCGACTGTGCCCATGCTGGGCCTGACCCAGCGTACCAACACCGCCTACCAGTGCTTCTCCATCCTGCCCCAGTCGCCCACGCACATCCGTCTGGCCTTCCGCAACATGTACTGCATCGATATCTACTGCCGTAGTCGAGGCGTGGTGGCCATTAGGGACGGAGCCTACAGTCTCTTCGACAACACCAAGATAGTGGAGGGCTTCTACCCGGCTCCTGGACTCAAGGTAAAGGCCAGATTACCATGACTTTCTTGTAGTTACTCCGTGTATAAATGCCTCACAGGGTTTCTCCCAGGATTTTTTGAAGTTGTGGCAGTGGCCTGCATGGGAGCCAGACTGCCTCTGCTGTGTCGTTCTGCTGCTGCGTAGCTGTGACAGCAAATTTTTATTTATTTTTTTTAAAATATTTATTTATTTGATTGATAAACAACCCCAGGACCACAACACCTGAAGAGACAGAAAACACACAAAACAACCAAAAAGCAAAGACACACAAACATACCACCAAAAAAATGGAGCCAAAGTAATTATAACAACAATAACAGATAATAAACAATTGATAACAATAACTCATTATATTTAAAAATCATACAATTCGACTTGCATAAGGAAGAAAACTTACATTTAAATCTACTTAATAGCTCAAGTAAATTCATACAATGGATCCCAGATTTGGAAACACTCATACTCACTGTTGTCCAATCTAAATGCAGTTCTCTCTAATGATATCATCTCCATAGCATCCACCAGTCATTGTAAGTTGAACTATCAGCATCTATCCATTTTTTTCAATATTATTGTTTTTGTTATAATACATATTAACACATTTTTACATATGACTACATATTGGCAAATTTTTAAATATATTTAAATGTCCTATCTGTAATAATGTCACCATTAGGGTCGACAAGGCAGATAGGCAATACCGGTGCACATTACAAATTGAAATGTAGTGAAACGTTTTTATATTTGATTTTAATATTTGATGTTTTATTTCAAACTAATTGTGGTCAATATGTAAATAATAATCTATACATGTGTGTATATATAGCACAGGGGTGCACACACTTTTTCAGCCTGTGGGCCGCCGATGCACAACAGTGATTCAGGAGGGGGGCTTAATGTCAGCAGACGGATGTCATATGACATCTATAAAGTGACGTTTATGATGTGAGTGACCCGTGACCCACACTACCTTTGTGATTGCTGTAATGGGCACCCCAGATATAGCATATATGTCCATTTATGCACTGTAATACTTTACGAAAAAAAACCCAACAACCCTCATTTCCAAGGTATGGTGACACCTTGGAAGGTATGGTGACACCTTGGAAATGAAAGTGTAAACTTTGAAAAAGTGTGTGTGTGTGTGTGTATATGTGTGTGTATATATATATATATATATATATATATATATATATATATATATATATATATATATATATATAGTAACACTATATGTAGTAACACGGAGTAACTTATATATATATATATATATATATATATATATATATATATATATATATATATATATATATATATATATATATATATAAGTTACTCCGTGTTACTACATATAGTGTTACTATATATATATATATAGATATAGACATAGATATAGATATATATAGTGGTTTGGTGCGCAACATATCAGAAAAGAGGCAAGAATAAAAATGTCGATCACTGTTTTGCAAAGTCAAAGCTGATGTGTGAATATCTTGTTTTGCCTGAAACACAAAGATGATAGGTGTGCTTTCATGGATGACTAAGGAAATTAAACAATTCACATTTAAGGAGGCTGAAATCACAGGATATTTATATTTTTAAATAATAAAAAAAATTTATCGAATGCCAAATAGTTGCAGATTAATTGGACAATTGATGAAACATTGATTAATTGATTGAAGTCTGGAAAAAGTATGGAATTTTGAAATGTCAAATCTGAAGGAACATTGATCTGTGTAACCACTGTCCATGTAAATGACAAAGGGAAAACTTGTCAGACTAAGACAAACATAGCTAACAAACAGCTGACTTTGTGTGAGAGGCGGTGTACCCACTGGACTGGTTGCCAGCCAGTCGCAGGGCTCATATAGATTAACAGCCATTCACACTCACATTCACACCTATGGACAAGTTGGAGTCTTCATTTAACCTCACATGCATGATTTTGAAATGTGAGATGCCCAAATGGAGATTCAAACCTTTGATCTGACTGTGAGGCCAACATGCTAACCAATAGGCCACCGTGTGGCCTAATCTTGATTTTTGTTTTTTGTGGAAAAACATGCTTTCTTTAGTATTTACAGACATTTTCAAATGTATTTTGAAATAAGTGAGTACAAAAATATGCAATTTTACAGTCAGTCAGTTTTTAATTTCCCGAAGTTTTATTGTATTAGACCATGAAGTGTGGCATATTGATACTCTGCTGTGACAATATCAGTATTTTGTGCCTATTTTGTAAAGAAATTGTATTCTGCCAATTCTTTTTACAATTTACTGCCAATATTTTGGTTTAAACAAAATGAAAAAGACAGAACAGAGGCTCAGAGCGAAACGCTTTCTTTCTTTTTTTTTTTTAATCCACAAGCATTAAATAAAGTAACTCCAATCTCATTATTAAGATCATTAAGACCATGTCAACATGTTCAAGCCGCTCCCAGGGTACCAAAATGCAGGTTAACTCTACCAGCCTGCAGAGCCTCACTCCATTCACTTACTAGTTGTCTATTTTGTCGGTATCATACATATATTTATTTGTTGTTAAAATGGTCAGACTCCATACCTATTTCTCTTCCTGTTTACGCCGACTTCCATAGCACACTTTTAGGCAGCAGACTAGTAGGGCTTCATTTATATGAGACAAAAATCAGAAAATAATGCTACTATGCTCCATTTTCCTCTTTCCACCACATTTAGACATTCCTGAACATGTTTGTGGACAGCAACCAGGATGCCCGCAGGCGCTCAGTCAATGAAGATGACAACCCACCATCACCAGTGGGCGTGGACATGATGGACACGCTCATAAACCAGCTGCAGCCTCAGCCGCAGACAATGAGGGCTGCCGGAGGAGGCGTATACCCACCGCTCACCTCGCCGCCTCCAAATTACCACGCCAACGTCACTCCTTCGCCGTCCATGATGCCCACGCAATCGCCAGGTATTGATTAATATTTCACAGCAAGCAAGTGGATAATCTCCTTCGTTGTTTGATTTCATGCAATCTTCCTCGACCGTCTGTGTATCGTCGCCGCCATGCTGACCTCCTTGAGGAAAATTGTGCCCATTTCACTAAGAAAGAGCAACCATGTGTCCTATTTTTTATTTGGTTTAATGCACGATCTTCAAGTCCCGCCCCCTTCCATGTTGCGACATCTGAGCCCACCAAACCTGCTGCCCAGCTTTAGCATGAGCACATGTGCAGCGTGAGAGTGTGCGTGAGTGTACCTGCTCAGTCTTGACGAGATGTGTGTGTATGTGCAGGGAACATCCATGCCTCTGGCTCCCCTAGCGGAGCGCTGAGGGCACCCTCTCCTTTCGGCCCTACCCCGTCTCCATCTTCTCTGGGCATAGCCATGGGTCAGACCAGCTTTGCCAGCCCCCACGGTAAGACGGGCGCAGTTCTGGTCTGCTTGGTGAGGGCTCGTTGAAGCCTGAACATCCCTCGCCGAGCTGTCACTTCGGTTGCGTATAAATGTGGCGTGCGGGTAGTCAGTGGGGTATTTTTTGTGTGTTATTTTATTTGTTGTGTGTCTCAAGGCTCTCTGTCTCTCCCCCATTCTAGGTGCTCTGGACCCCAGCTCTCCCTATGCCATGGTGTCTCCTAGCCACAGAGGCCAGTGGCCAGGCTCTCCCCAGGTGTCAGGTCCTTCTCCTGGAGCGAGAATCCACGGCATGTCCCCTGGTAACCCTTCGCTGCACTCACCAATTCCTGACCCTCACTCACCACGTGCTGGACCTAGTAAGTGCCTCTCGCACTAAAAAAACTTCCTATGACACGGTTTCCCTAGGATTTTCTGAAGCTTCTGTGGTGAGCTGCATGGGACTGCCGTCACTGTTTCGTGCCGCTGCTATGTGTGCATTTTTTTTTTTTAAATTATGACAAATAACAATTTGTATTATTTATTTCTTAACGTATTTAGCGTTTTTTGTTTTTGTTTTTTTTACAAACAGTAGAACATGAACCTTCTTTTTGTTCCATAAGTCTCAGGATATTTGAAGAAGTTTAAAATGACTGTCTGTCTGACTGCTTCCAACCTTAGCAGCAATGACGCGCTGCGAGAGCCCTTTCTCATCCAGCGTAACAATCCGGCCGCGTTCAAAGAGAGAAAGCTTTTTTGCCTTCGCCATCAAGAGATCATGACAGTGTGAATACCTGACAGAAAAAACATTTAATCCATATTTTTGGCATTGAAAGGCTGTGGTCTTTTGATCAGCTGATGAACAGCCTATTTCACTTTAAAGGTTGCTTACTCAAAACATTTTTTGTCTCACTCCCATTTTTTCGTTTTGTATTCTGAAGCTCTACTTAGAACCTCCTTAAGATCCAACAGTGCAAAATGGAAATTTTTCAACTGGTCTTAAAATTTTGATCAGGAATGTATAATATTATATTATATATAAGTATTGTATAAGTTATTTAAAAAAATAAAGGTATAGGCCAAAATTGGAATTGACAGGTGAGGCTTTCAGCGATTGGCCAGAAAATTGTAATCGGTGTACCCAAGTAAATAAATGCCCCGGCTGTAATTTCAACGTTTATAGTCACCGTCACTGTGATTTTATTTTATTTTTATAATCAACATTTTATTTTTGTTCATGTTTTTTATTTCTTTATTAAAGTCAGGGATAGGTATCGTAATAAAAATACGGGAATATATATATATATATATATGCACAGTGTTCCCTCATTTGACACGGGGGTTAGGGTCCAAAAAATACCAGTGTTAAGTGAAATCCGTGTAGTAGAAGTTAATTCCCCCCTCGTTTTTTGTTTTTTCATTCATTATGTATTTTTTTTGTTTACAGGATATGTTTTTTCATTTATTATGTATTTTTCGTTTACAGGATATGTTTTTTTTTGTTAACAGGGTATGTTTTTTTGTTTATTATATATGTTTTAAGGATGTAAAACCCCTCACCACACACTTTATACACTTTTCTCAGACATGAGAAAATATATACAGTATGTTGCGCATATAGAGGGCCTTGAAAGCGTGGATCACGCCTTGGTCCATGGGCTGAATCAGTGATGTAGTGCTTCCAAAATGAACCTGTCCCATCCATATTAAAAACTTGTTGAGGCTAATATCCCCCTTCCTTGATGATGGCTTTAAATTTGTTTATGTATGCCTCTGCCTCTGCCAGAGGCGGCCTCTGTGGTCTTGTTAAAGCAGTTAAAGCTCTTTTTGCATCCTTTTTAAAATGTATTGCTGCTGTCGTCCTTATGTTATTTTACTACTCCTTTCTGGTACGAACCAAAGATTAATTTATTCCGTAATGGCGTCCTACAGCTGCATAAGTTCTACCTTCCTTCAGCATGTCCAGAATTCCAACTTTTTGTGCATCTTCCTCTGCCTTTTGGGTGCAACTGCAGGTGCTTTTGTCTGTGCAGGGCGTTTAGTCGACATTTTGAGTTTTGTTGGGGAGAAAACTTGTGAACATACAGCACTAAAGAGCCACACTAGTAGTGATTGAACAATTATGTAAATTAGAAGCTGAAGGCATTCTGTACTATACAGGACACATGGCATGGAGGAGATTGATTGATGGTCTGCAGTCCCTTAGCGGGATGCAGATAATGCGGGTTCTCCTTTAGCGAATCAAGACGCAGAACACAGTGCGTTCATACGCTCTTAAAAATAAAAAAGCATGCTACACTGTAAAAAATTGCACACACAAAAAATTTGTGTAATAGCGAGGCCGCATAAAGTGAACTGCGTTATAGTGAGGGATCACTATGAGTGTGTGTGTGTGTGTGTGTGTGGGTGTGTGTGTGTGTGTGTGTCTGTCTGTCTGTGTGTGTATAATATAATGACAAGATTTTAGTTGAATGCCTATTGTTGTCACTATGCCTTGTCTGGAAGTTCCTATCTTCTGACATTTTAAAATGGTGGTATGATCAGTGCTTATAGCATCATCTTTTTTTAAGTCTTTGGTTTGCACTAAAACTCTTACGAATGACCATTTCTGTTCTTTTATGTAGGCTCCCAAGTCATGCCCACCAGTATGCCTCCACCCCGCAAGCTACCTCAGCGCCCCTGGGCTGCTTCCATCCCCACTATCCTCACCCACAATGCCCTGCACGTGCTTCTGCTGCCCTCGCCCACTCCCTGCCTGGTGCCAGGCCTGGCAGGAAGTTACCTCTGCTCGCCACTGGAGCGCTTCCTGGGTTCGGTCATTATGAGGCGGCACCTGCAGAGGATCATTCAGCAGGAAGCCAACGTGAGCCACTTGGGAGAAGAAGAAAAAAAAAAAATTCAACACTTTGTTCTATGCTCCTGCTTACTTGTTACTTCCTGTGCAGCTTTCCATTGTGAACTCTAACGAGCCTGGCGTCATCATGTTTAAGACGGATGTGCTCAAGTGCCGCGTGGCTCTCAACCCAAAGAACTACCAGACGCTGCAGCTTAAAGTCACACCAGAGAATGCGGGCCCATGGTCCCAGGAGGAGCTTCAGGTGCTGGAGAAGTTCTTTGAGACACGGGTATGTACCTCATATGTACCTTTTTTGAAACTTTAACATGAAGAGAGCGTAATCTGCAACTCACTCAGTATCTATCTATCAGTATCTATCCACAGGCCATTAGGCTTCTCAACGAAGCACTCACACACGCCGCACACCACACACGCACACACTCATAGCACTATTTATTTATTTGTTTGTTTATTTATTTGTATTAATGTCTCTTCTGTTGTTGTTTTTTAATTTGTTGGTGTTTATGTTTCTGATGTTCTTATTCATTTTCTTGTGTTTTTCTTTCTTTTTTTGGGAGAACGAACAGAACAAGAATTTCATTGCATAGCAGAACCACCTGTTTTACTGTGCATATGCCGATAAAACTCTTGAACCTTGAATCTATGAAGAAGTAGCTTTTAATGCTACACAGTACACTGTACTACACAGTTTATTTTATTGATGACGTTTTTTTCTTGTTTTCTTTTCAAGGTCGCTGGCCCCCCTTTCAAGTACAACACATTGAATGCTTTCACAAAGCTGCTGGGAGCACCCACGCACATCCTCAGGGACTGTGTGCGCATCATGAAGCTGGAACTGGTTAGTTGCTGTTTATGCATACCAGTATTTATGTGTTTTTTTTGATAAATGTTGCTGCTGATTTTTTTTCTGCAGTTTGATTTATGATAAGCTTGGCAACATTGCCACAATTTCAAACAAAAAGCCCAGAACCTCTTGGTTAAGATACAACACAATCGTTTAGAGTTGGAAACACCCATAGAAAGTACAGTCATCCTCACTCCTGACACCCCATCTGGAACCCATTAATCGCGATAAGTGAGGGATTGCTGTAATGCAAATAAATAAATCTGTTCCAGGGTCAAACTGGCACCATCATAAAACTGTACAGGCTACAGGTGGTGTTTGAAGCCTAGGCTCCCAAAGTGGGGTAGGCGTACTTAAATAATAATAATACGTAAATAAATAAATAAAACTTAAACAATTGGCGCCGAACACACAGAGCTGAAAGCAGGAAGGAGACGGCGCACAATGTTGTTCATTGCTCTGTGTGCATTATATGAACAAATAATTAAGTTTGATGACTGTTATGCATTAAGCGTGTTTAATCATGAAGATTGCATTTACACAGTAATCCCTAGTTTATCGCAGTTATTTGGTTCCAAACCCTACCGTGATAAGTGAATTTTTGACAAGTAGGAGTCCTTCTTTATAAATGAAATATTTTCATAGTTATAGAAAACCTGTTTACAACCTTGTAAATATGTGTTTTTTTAACATTATTAGAGCACTCTAGACATTAAATAACTGTTTTGAGACAATTCAAATCTGCAATAAAAACCTCTTCAATTTGATCAAGTGTGGCGCTTGTGTGTTTCACCGAACATTAAATTTATGCTTAAGTGTGCAGGAGTAGGGGGCACATGGCTTCAGGCCAAATGTCTGAAGGGTATGTGACTTTTTGGTAACATGAATAAGCATAAATTGACCACCGTTAATATGAAATTGCAAAAATAAGTGCCTTGGGCATGTAAATTTGTATTTGATACAAAACGTGTACAAATATTAAACAAAAATTAAAACACCCTTTAAAACCAATAAAATACAAACTTTGATAAGGCTTTGGTCGAGTTACAGAGAAGTCACTGTATTAGGTAGCACTTTGTGTTGGGGTACAATTGTACAGTGGAACCCGCTTAAGTAGCTCTTGCTTATCTTGACAACTCACCTGTTGACCAAGTCCCAAGTTATTATTAAAAAATGCTTGCTAAAGATGACATCAATGTACATTGTGGACCGCTTTTGTTGACATAAAATTTGAGACCCAAAGGATGGGTCAGTTTAGGTTGACATGTAGTTGTAGTATTTTTAACTCTGTCATTATGGCTATGCAGCGTAAAATGACAGTAACTACTGTCTAGTGACACAGCATTAAAACGTGCAAAGTAAGCTCCTAAATAAAAGAAGGGCAGTATTAACCTAAATTGTAGCACACCAACTAACAAAATGCACCCTTTTAAAAAAAAAAAAAAAAAAATTGTTGCTAGACACAGGAAGAAAGCTTTTGTTTAGTTTCGATTTCTGACCACTTATGTCTACATCAGTCAGCCAGTCCAATGTGTCGCCACAAACGGGTTCCGCTAGTATTATTAACTTGTTGCTTTCACATTTGTTGCAGTTTCCAGACCAAGCTGCACAGCTGAAGTGGAATGTCCAGTTCTGCCTCACCATCCCTCCCAGCGCTCCCCCCATAGCTCCCCCTGGAACCATCGCCGTGGTTCTGAAGTCCAAGATGCTTTTCTTTGTAAGCATCCAACACGATTGCTTAACCGACATTGTTTGAAACCGCCTTACAATTGTGTTTTGGGCCTCTCTCCTCCCACAGCTACAGCTGACCCAGCGCGTTCCGGTGCCGCAGGAGCCCGTGAGCATTATCGTGCCCATCGTGTATGACATGGCGTCGGGTCTTACCCAGCAGGCTGACATCCCCAGGCAGCACAGCTCCTCCGGGGCAGCGGCGCTCATGGTGTCCAACATCCTGAAGAGGTTCAACGAGCTGCACCCCGCCAGACAGGGTGAGGCACTAAGACTGACAGGTTTGCTCCAGGGGTGTCCAAATGTTTTGTCTACAGAGGCCCACACACAGAAAAATGTAAGCATTTGGAGGGCCAGCTGTGAATGCTGTTTTGTTTTGTTTGGTTTTTTTTGCTGCCGTCACTCTCCTCGAATGGAATTTGAGGTCACACACTAGCATTAGCTTACGCTGTGGTGGGCCTGATCTCTGGATGCTGCAGTGTTATACTCCAGTCTTAATTTTGCTGCAGTGCTCCAGTTTTCTTGTTACCTCCTTTTGGATAAACTTTGAGGACACACAGTTACATGAGGTTCCCCTTTAACTGCTCTTTAGCCCTGGACACTGCAGTAATATACCACTTTGATGCAGTGCTCCAGGCCCCCTGCTGCCCTCAGTCTCCGCTTGGATACAATTTTGAGGACATGTGGTAGCATTGTCTTAACCTGTTGCTGTGCCTTAGCTGTGGCTGTGGATTCAGGGCAGCAAGAAAACTGAAGCGCTGCAGCAAAGTGGAAACTGTGGAGTTATAACACTGCAATATCCACCAACATCAACAGGGTAGGCTAATGCGCTGCTCATATTTCTTCTGAGAGGAGATTGAGGGCAAGAAGAAAACTGAAGCGCTGCAGCAGTCTCCTTGGATAAAATTTGAGGACTTACCCTAACTTTGACCCACCCTGTTGGTGATCTTAAGCTGTGGGTGCTGCAGTATTAAACTCAACTGTCTCAACTTGCTGCAGTACATCAGTTTTCTTTTCCTCAGTCTACTCTTGGATACAATTTTAAGACACATGCTAGCATTAGCTTCCCCTTTAGGTGATCTTTAGCTCTGGATGCTGTATTATTTTATTCCACAGTCTCCACTTTGCCGCAGCGCTCCCTTTTTTTTTGCTGCCCTCGGTCTCTGCTTGGATAGTCTCCATGCTGTGAAGAAGAAAGTACTGTACTGCTGACCCTCGCTTTCCTTCATTGCTTTTGTTTGTTAGGTGTCTACTTCATGAATGTTCAGTGTGGCCTGGTTTTCTCAGTTTCAGCTATTTTAAGTTTGTTGTTGTTTGGTCACGTTGCACTATCCTTTCTTGCCAGGTGAATGCACGATATTCGTGTCTGTCCACGAGCTGATGGCCAACCTCTCCCTGCCGCCCGGCACGCGTCAATAGAAGAACCAACCAATGACTCCATCACAGCCCTTACAGGAAAAGGAAGCACGATGGCTGTGGTGTCTGGACGTTTTCAAACTACGACATGTGGTTGCCATCAAGGAGCCTGGTTAAAAACATTGTGAATGAACCACATCAAGTGTTGGTTTTTGTTACAGGCTAAAGCTGAGCAGAGGAAGTATATTTTGCATATCAATTATATTTTTTACCCCTCCTGGGTGCACTTGTAAACACAAATATCTATTGAAATGAAGTTTGTTTACAAAAATATGTACATTGTTGTATATTTGAGTGTTTCTTTTAAAATAGCCTTATTTTTTGTTGTTTGTGTTCTGCCGATTTGCGTTGTATCAGGAGATATTATTCCTTACTTGTCTTCCGACTTTTGTTGAGAGCTCTGTCTTGCATTTTTACTTTCACTACAGACTACTGTGACAAAGTTTATAAAGCCGGTTGTATGTGTCAAGATAAGAAGCCCGATGGAAGGATTTGTTACGATCTGTCTGAACTTTTTACTATTTAATAAATGAAGCAAGCAGGAGGAGGGTCTTCCACTGGCAGAGCCCAATGTATTGCAGAAATTCAGAATATTTACTTTACATATATCTTAAACTGTTCCTATACATCCATATAATGTACAGAGTTTTAACTAGGTGCTTTTATATAAATTAAATTACTTTTTGAAAAGTGAATTTATTTTTGTAGTTCAACTACAGTATTCTTTAGATTCACAAACAGAGTGCAATATTCCAAGAATGTATATCTTAATTTCTTCATAATTTTGGTTATAATTTACAGGTAATTAAAAAAAAAAATTCAGTATCATAACAATGGAAACATTCTCAAAAAGTTAAATATTGTCAAATGAAGGCAAAACCTTCCTGAGCCTTTAATTGTTTTCATAGTCTGAACTCAACCCCTTAAATCAAATACCTTTTGCACAATATTTTAATTTATTGAGATGTGCCTTATCCATATACGATAACTGGCTGTCAACTACTGTATATTGCTTTCTTCAAAAATGACGTCATGGTCAGCGAGGAGGGGCGTTCACGGCCTCCGTTGACAGACTGCGGCTCCCTACTGGATCTACACAGGGCGTGAAGTGGGGTGGGGAGACTTCGATTCATCCAGACTGTTATGTCTCACGTAGAATAACCGAACATCACCACCTCAGATGCCGGGAATAGACATTTCTACGAAGAATAGATATGGCGTCGCGGTGTTGAGCATCACGTCCTCGAACGCACCATTCATACGTGCGATAGGATGATGCCGCTTTAATTTTTCTTCAGACGATTTTTGTAAATGTGTCTAATCTATATGGATGTGTTGTAGTCATATTTTTTGAAAGTTTTTTTTCCCGTTGAAACATGGCAGGGTGTGTTTCAGAGCCCCTTTGTCAGCCGTGTGTGTACAAGGAGGAGGCGTTTAAAGGTGAGTCAACGCTTTGCAATGCATTCTCCACGATATAAATGACGATTGTTTAGCGTTACAACTAAACGAAACGATGCTCAGTGGAGCTACAGGTGAAGAGACCCCTGATGCCGCTCCACCTGAGTCCAGAACAGGTGGCTCTGGAGATGTTGTGTCTCTGTGGACAGCTGGACCTTCTCATTAGGGCGCAGATGCAGGAGGTAGGCTGCACCTTTGTTGAAACTCAGCCTACATCTAATGACTCAGGAACAATATGTTAGTTATCGTGGTTGTGCTGCATCAAACTGAGAGCTGTTTCTATTATTTTGGTTATTGACTAATAGAAACAGCTTTTAATATGATGCAATGCAGTACTACAACACTGCAATCTGTAATGCTGAACATACAGTGGAACCTCTACATCTGTGGTCTCGAACTTTCATCACGATGAGAGCTACTTTGACAAAGGAGAGGTGTTCTCTGTTTTATTTATATGACTGGTAACATTTAAATTGTACGTTATTTAATGTAATTTGTAACTTTAATGTAATTTATTTAATTTCTGAATTGAACAGTCATAAAAATATTAGGAGTTCAATCAAATATTCTTTGACCCTTTGGTGAGATACTCAACACCAGGTACAGTACTGCTAGTAATAGTGGAACCTGTAAAGTCAAATGTCAATGCAAAACTTTGATGGAAAAATTGACCTCTTAAAGTCTCACCAAGTCTGTGAATTAAGTGTTGTCATGCGCTGAACCTTAGTATTGCACCTGTGTCACTGCATGGTGGGATACTCACAAGGAACTTGTTGGAGACCCCTGCTCTAAACTATATAACAAAGCATTTTTTCTCTCATAGGAAACATTAAAAATACAAACAATGCGTCCCAGGGCTAAACTGTGTTCATCATAAATTTTAATTTATTTTTCATCTTTATTTGTATTTCTTTCACAAGCTGTATTGTGTCATTTTTTAAAAACTACTATTTGCTTATTGTTATTTTGACTTAATTAATTTGACTTGATTAATTTCAATTGAAAAGAATTCCATATGATTTGCTTTATTGTCTGTGACACAAAGCTGAGATGCAGGCTACTCGGACAAACCCAAACAACCAAACAATCTAATCTGCATTTCGGCCTCCCCTCTCTGCGCCGGCCTATCCAAGGTTGCTGCTCGAACAACAACTCCTCCAGGAGATTGCTGCAGTGGGACGCCCCGACTCTCCTCCTCTGCCTTTCACTGACACCTGTCTTTTGTTGTCTCTTTCTGGGGCCCGCTCATGGATGTCTCCACGGCAACTGCTGTGTTATCGTGATGCGGACTTGAGCTCCAAGATTGGGCACGAGTCGGGGTGAACTTCTCCAGGCCTACACACACATGCATCCAAGGACACTCACATGCGCATACGCACACACATCCATTCCCTCATTCAACGCCTTCACCGCTATCCCCCTCCGGTGCTGGCAGGATGGGGTCCACAGCTCGTGCCGATTATGGCTACATTTGCTGTGACTAGCTGCTGGCCTGCGCTGGGAACACCTCCACTCCCCTTTCTCCCCACCCCTGTTGCGAGTCTCTAGCTCATGTTGTAAAGTGTGTTTATTTGTGCCCATGTTGCCAAGGTTTTTTGGCAGTCCCACACTGTACTCCCCCACAGGACCTTAGATTTAAATTGTTTTTTTTCCTCCCCTCACCTCTTGTTGTCTCACTCCCCCCTCCCCCTTGTCCCCCAGTCACCCTGTCCTGTCTACCCCCTGTCTTATTGTATGGTATGTTGTATATGTATGGACAGCTGATTGCACAATATTGCTTGTACCTCTGTATAAGGAGGCCGAGTAAAGGCCATTCTGATTATGCCTTCATGGTCTTATGCGACACTGTTTTTCAAGTATTTCTCTATTTGACAGTTTAAGGAGCAATTAGGGCTAGGCTGTAGCCCCGAGGAGTCAGACACTTTCCAGAACCAAGGTCAGTGTTCAAGTTATTTATCGGACTCCGACTTCTTATTATTTTAATGTATCTGCTGTCATCCTACAGGATCTGACATTCTGGACCAGATGCTGCAGTGCCTTGAACATCTACCAAAGCCTATGCCACAGCTGGAGGTATCACATCTCAAACGGAATATTACTGTATATCTGTGCAATAACTGCTCTATGTGTCTTCCCCCTTTAGGACTACTTGGACATGGTGGGTTTGTCAGCCATGTTTCCACGTGTAGAGGTGTTTCTCATTCAAGGCAGCCCTGTAGACATGCTGGAGAGGCCGCCAATGGACGGTAAGGGGGGACAAAAATTGGCTTTTAATGTTTTTTTTCCCCCCCATTGATAACCATGAACACTGAAGGCACCTTAGCACAAGGATTAATATTATCCTGCAGAACTTCAACATTTACATGCACAACATGAATGCTGCTCAAAACACATTCTTACACAGGAAATACAGGTGGTCCTCCGTTTCCAAAGTTTCATGGTTACGCACATGCAACACACGCCGTAGAAGAAAACGCCGTCACGTGACAATGCAGTGTGTGCCTCGAGCGTGTGGCGGATGAGTATGTGTGCCTGCGCAGCCACGCAGAGGAAATATAACAACCCTTATTATTAGTAGTTAACTTCTAGATTATTATTTTAAAATGATTGTACGCTAATGAATGCAAGTGGGGTCATGGTTGTGCATTGTTACAAGAAGATCTGTGAGAAGATGAGTTTAACCTCCCAGACTAGCCTTGGACATTATTTAACAAGGTAGGACAATCACAGGGATAAAAGCAAGGAGTTCTTCTCTTTTATTACTGTTTCATTTAATTATTGTATTCAGTGTTTTTATTACTGTATTTATTTATTTTATTGTATTGTATTTATCCTTCATATGTTCTGTTTTTGCCCTGCAATTGGCTGGCGACCAGTCTAGGGTGTACCCCGCCTCTCGCCTGAAGTCAGCTGGCATAGGCTCCAGCATACCTGCAACCCTAATTAGGATAAGCGGCATAGAAGATGGATGGATGGATGTTCTGTTTTCTTAGGAGTTCATTTAGGTATAAGTTCCGATTTACACAAAAACTTGACATGCATCACAGTCTTGGAATGGAACTCGTTTGTAATCTTGTAACCCCAGGACCACCTATAATCTGTTCCAGGGTCAAACTGTTGCCGTCATGAAACCTCTTTAACGCAGTGTTATGCCGTATATTGTTAGTTAAACCCAGTAATATTAAGTTGATCCAACATTAACTTATTTGTTTGTGTTTAACAGTGGATCCAGTAGACAAAAAAATACAAGCATTATTTACCTTCTAAACTGTCATACAAGTGTAAAAAGAAGTTAAGCGCTGCTAATATTTACACCTAAGAACTTAAACGTAACTTTAATGACTTGACTTAATTTGACGCAACTTTTTTTTTTACATTCTGAATTAATACACAAGTGTAAGAATAACTTAAAAACAAAAAAACATATCAAAAATGCTAAAACCTCCTTCGTTTATGTTGTCATAGTTTACATGGCAATCTGGCGGAACCGCAGCATAAAAGCTGCAAGAGAAGATCCGTCATTTATTCCTTTTTGCCTTTTACACAGAATCTACAAAATCCGCATATTGATTCAAATGTGCAACATATGACAAGTGTTCAACACAACAGGATGGTAGAGGTTATTTATTTTAAATAAACAAGAACTCAGAAAACAGGTAGTAAATATATCAGCTGTGTAAGAGTAGTGAAATCGACTACTACTGAAATCAGAACCCACGAAACTACGTTTTTTAAGCTATGTTTTTTTCCTGACTTTGTGGAGTTCCCTTATATACGGGCAGTGTCCTGCCTCTTATGGCTCTAAAACTGACTCCTGTTCATTCATTTATACAAAACACGACACAAACAATATAGCGGAAAAATGTCAGGATGCACACTTTGAAGCACATGTGTTACTGCAAGCCGATGCTTCTCTTGCAGACTATTTCTCCCACATTGCCAAACTGAATCAGCTCCTGGTGCTGAGTCAGCAGCTCGAGGAGGACATCCGCCACCTGGGAAGTCATAAGTACATCGCTCACCAGCTCTCTGTTCTATACGTAAGGAGACTCGCTTGCACCGTTGTCCATCACAAGCTACTAGACTATGACTTAACTGACTTTTTTGCAGCAAGTAGTCAGCTCATTCCGAGGAGTCCAAGTCTTCACGGAGACAAAGAAGGACATTGAGGCCAACTTCAAGCACATGAAGCAGTCTCTGGTGGTGGAGGAAGGCACCAGGCATGAGCCTCAGCTGGCTGCTCATTACATCAACTGGTGAGTTCAAGTGTCCATGTGTCACTATGGGTTCATTCATAAAACACTTACTATTCTACATGTAAGCTATATAATATTATTATAATACTCTCTGTGTAGGATACTAGAAGTCACTCACAACCTGACGTCGGCCGTGTTGTCACTACCGGATGAGCTGACAGACGACATTCACCAGGCCGTGACCTTCATGTCCCAGTTTGCGTCTTGATGTTGTGGACCACCTCCCTCCTAATGCCTCCTAATGGACTCAGTTTTTAATAATAATAATAAAGACAATGACACGGTGCTATGCCATTCAACAACGGGATGAGAGATGCCACTTAAATTAGTTTTCAATGCTTTGACCTCAGTTATGAATAGTCTTTTTTATACTTAAAGTGTTAAAATACATTTAAATGCAATCGATAATGTGTGTCTGTTTTTGTAGTTAATGTGAAATTTGAACGCAGAAAAGAACATTAAAAAACCGGAAGCAATTATGTCAAAGTATAAAGTTTATAACATTAATTGAAAACAAACAAATATATGCAAAAATAAAATTGACTCTGCGCTCATCTACGGGTTTTACAGCGTTACCTGAATGCAGCACAGCTCAACTACAGGCACTCTGTGTGGGAGGGAGGGACTTAACTCTGATTGACGTATGTGACAATCCAATCACACAATTTAATCTTATTCTTGCAGCCAATCAAGGACGTTTTAGCTGTGCTGTATACTTGACTGTGAGAGCGAAGGAAATGCAAAGGAAAATCGTCAAAACAGTTGCACTATTTTTGGTCTTGGTGCTTGTAAATTTTAAAATAATACACAGAAGAATGCTCGCCAACGAATGGGTCGCGACGGTAAGTATGAACAGTTTTCAATAATGGCTGACACTTCTTAGTGTAAATAATACGGGGTTACAGTATGAACATGATGTTTCATGGTTGGGGTCTTGGAAGATAATGTGGCTTAGCTAATTGGGTGCTTAGCTAGCTAATTGGTCTCTAAACCATAGTTTAATTCCCTTGGGAACAATAATTGACTCTTCCGAAGTGTCCTTGAGCAAAGGGCTTCTTCCTTCTGGAACTAGTTTTTGTACTTATCTGTTCAGCTCCATTTGATTTATAGAGCGCCAAATGACAACAAAAGTTACCCCCAAGACAGGTATAGACATGAATTAGGGTGAGTCAAGGTAATCGGGGTAAGTGCCACACTCTTTGAACATTAAAATGACCCACAATGTTAAACAATTACACTACACTAGTGAAGTAAAAGCTTCATTTTAATAGCTGGAAAAAAGTAGTATGCAGCTACATGCAATGTAAATGCAATGTCCAACATGGATACTATGTCAACAATGTAGGAGACACCAGATAATTTAATTAACTTCATGAAATTGTATTAGAAATATACTAGAAATATAGGTGGAATAAACACACCAGTACAAACGTATTAACTAAAGATTTGCTGACATTAGAAATCTAATGAAAATGTCTTTCGCTACAATATTCATGATTTAACTCTCCTCATGCGCCACAAGCCTGTTATATACGAGTACAGACCACATGTTGGGAGATAAACGGTAATGGCAAACGCCATGAAAGGTAAAGCTGAATATTTTGTGGGAAAAGTTTGAGAATCACTGTAACATAGCATAACATTTTATTCCCCCAGCGGATGTCAGAAGCATAGACATTCAGTTATAGTAGCACTCTGCCTATTTGTGGATTTCTTTTACAGTATTTTTTTTTACTGGTAACTGTCATGGTGTTATCTGTGGGGGAGCGTCCAACAGAGGGCGCTGTCTCACAAGTCACTAAACATTTTCCTGCAGGAAAATGCTTTGACAAGACATGATGTTGTGTAACTGCAACTAGTAAGTACAATACTGTATGCTGTTTCTAATTGTTTATTCTATGTGTACAACTGAATTTAATAACTGTGAGGGGCACATCATAGGGTTAGAGTATAGAAATAGGCATTTCTAGGACTTTTTAGGCGTGCGTCCATTATTTGTAGGGATGTGTACCGAAACTCGCTATTATATTGGCATCGGTTCTGACGCAAACGGTGGTGTTACAGTCCGGTTACTCAGTAGCTATCGGTGCTTCATTTTGTTGCCTCTAGCCGGATGTTGAAAGGATGTTGAGGAGGTGTCCGATCAAAAATTTTTTTATTGGAACGAAGTTTACCGCAACCATGCCAAAATAACATCCGCAGTCTAAACTGTCTTTTCAACATGCAGTCGTCTCTTTTCTCCCTTCTCAGCCTCATACAATTCGGAATTCAGTCGGAATTTATAGAACCCTTTATAGAACAACACATAACTGTCGGGTCTTTACACGATTAACTTCGTGGCACTGAAATGAAGCAAAAATAAAATATAGTCGTCCCCCATTTATAGCTGTTAATTGGTTCTTGACCCACCCATTTTCTATGCCACTTATCCTCATTAGGGTCGACCGTGTTAAATTAATTTCCGCAAAGTAGGATTCAATGTTAATAAATTGAATATTTTCATATTTAGAGCATAGAATACCTGTTTATGACTTTCTAAATAAGTTTCTTAACATTATTAGAGCCCTGTAGACATGAAACAACACCCCTATAGTCACTTTTACACTCCTATTATGCATTGTTTACACCAGGGGTGTCAAACTCATTTTCATTGAGGGCCACATCACAGTTACGGCTGCCCTCAGAGGGCCACTTGTAACTGTCAGTTTTTATGAATTTAATTATGAATATAACCTCATAATATTATTACACAGTTGCCCATGCATTAGATTATTATATTTTTACAAACAAATTGATGGATAACTTGCTTTGAAATGAGAAGTGAAGTGAGAATGTCATGGTGGCAAGCAGACATTCAAGTATTTGTTTTTGAAAAATGCTTGGAATATCTTACTGCATGATTAGATAATACTGACGTTTAGAAGAACTGCATGCAGTGCAATTTTTCTGTCAAAATGACACGTCAAATACATTTAGAAGGGCAGAGGTGAAGTGCATTATTGACATGCATTATTCCAAGGGTTTCGCGGGCCGCATAAAATGATGTGGCGGCCACATCTGGCCCCCGGGCCTTGTGTTTGACACCTGTGGTTTACACCATATTGCAACTCTTATGCTGCAGGGACTCGAGACTGCCGCCAGCTAGCAAGCTAGTGAACTAACCAGTTAGCCTCAAATTAATTTCTTCTAAACTTAAGAAGCCAAAAACTTACCACTTCCACACGGGATAGTGGGAGAACTTTTTTTCTCTATATCATGTCTGACACGCCATGGCGGAGTTCATGACTTCATGCAGTGTTAAGGTAATGTAATGCAAGTTCATGTCTCAATGTTTTGTGTCATTACTGCTGCCTGGTGACCAGGATACAACATGTCACTTGTATTTCAATATGTTTTGACTAATAATAGACCATAGTCTACCACAAAACAGCGATTATTTATTAATTAATTTCTGAAAAAGTGATATAGCCAGGGAACGATAATCGAACCATGATATAGCAAGGGACGACTGTAGTTACCGCAAAGTCAACAGTTCGAAGTTAGTTTTCTATCTGCATACAGTAGATGACCGTGAGCATGCCACTAAAATGCTCAGGCCAAAATGGTTGCTTATACTTCATACTTATACTTATACTTTTTTTAAGTACTGGGTCAGCCACCGTTTAAGCCAGTGCTTCTCGAATAGTGTTGCGGGGCCCCTTGGGGGGGTGTGGTAAACCGTCAGGTGGGGTGTGAGAGGCAGGGAGTACTTTCAATGTTAGTGCAGACCTGCCAACATGTACAAATGTATTGGTTTTTGTATGTACTATTGACTCTTGAATACACTTGTATGCTTCACAGCTCTCCATTTTGTTGCATTTTCCTGGTTTCAGTTTGGAGTTCAGTCTATACAGTACAGATAAATAAATAGGTATTATCAGTTTCTCAATAGTATTTCAAATCAGGGGGGCGTGACAGAAAATAATTGAGAACCGCTGGTTTAAGCACTGGCACCATTTCAAAAGCACCAATGTACATGATACCCAACCCTAATAATTTTTGTTTTTCAGCCATTCCATTTGCAAGAGGTCTTGGAACGGCAATAACCCTCGTATGATGACAAGCTGTGAATGTTTCTTTTAGACCAAAGTGGCTTTCCAAATCAAGCAAGTCACCTGAGAGCTGCTGTGTGAAGCAGGACATGATATCTGACCCCACGTCTACAGCTGCATCCGGACCCTCCGAGCAGCAGAGGTTTTTTGTTTTTTTTTACCTTTCCTCCACTGTGTCATTTATTTAGTATTGATGCTGCAGTCATTTGTGGGATTTTTTGTCTCTGCAGTAAGAGCTCACAAAATGAGGATGAGGCCAACCCTTCTGCAGTTGTCAACAACTCCGAGGAAGAGTCCGGCAATGAGAACAGACAGAAGAGGGGGGTAAATGTGTTTTTCTTCTTTCTTTTTATTAAAGGTCTCACGTTATAGTATTTTTCACAAATTTGAAATAAATGATGGTATGTTGTATTGTACAGAATACACGTTATAGTGTTGTCTGTTGGTTTGACCCACAGAGGCGTAGGAAAAGACCTCGCAAGGAATCGGAGAATGCCACAAAGAGCAAAATTGCCAAAGGCCGCCGCAGATGTAGCAGCGTTAGAAAAGACAGGGTCTGCCAGCGTAAACGTCCTCACGTGGAGGCCGCCACTTTGTTTGACGTCATCACCATGGGCAGGAGTGCCATGGGGGTAAGATACACCATAGTACTAAACACGACCGCACTACATTTAAGTCCTAATGGATGTGTGAGCAGGCGGTGATTGACGGCTGGATGGAGGCCTATGTGGCAGACAGAGATGCATCCCTCCTCGACCTTATCACATTCTTCATCCAGTGCTGCGGGTGCAAAGGTGAGAAGTCGTCACACTAAATATGTCTCTGCATGCAGTTAAAATCTTGTTTTTGTAGGCGTGGCCACAGCTGAAATGTGTCATACCAAAAGCGACAGTGACACCATGGACAAGATGGTGGAGGAGCTGGTTGAAGACATGGATGAGGTAATGAGGGGCATACTACGTTGTGTTCATGTTTGACTGTTGTTAGACAAGACTTTAAAACTGTGGTGTGTTTAGGTTGCTGGTTTGCAATACAAGAAGTTTCTGGCTTTTCCGTGGATCCTCACCATCACCTGGCCCATGGATGCAGTCAGTATTGTCCTTATTCTTGCAGTGCTTGTACAGAGTGCTGACCAGGGACGAGCATTCAAACAAATTTTCTTAATCAAAAAAATATTATCTGGAAAATTATTAATCATTAATTGACAATTAAAACAACAAATCTGAAAATATTTTTAGTTTCTCCAAATAATATTTTTAAAAGGTTATTCCCAAAGCCATAATAATAACAATACATTGTTTGTACAGTATGTTTCAAATATGGTAAATTGTCTTTCACTTACATAGTGCTTTTCCACCTCCAAGGCACTAAAAGCGCTTTGACACTGCTAGCACATTTACCTGCTGATGACGCAGCATCAGGAGCAACTGGGGGTTCAGCTTCAGTATCTTGCCCAAGGACACTTCGACATGATAACGGGAGGACGGAGGATCGAACCCACAACCTTTAGGTTGGGAGACGACCATGCCTCCCCAAAATATGCTTTCCCTGATACCAGAATCATATTAAAAAAGGTAGTGAAGGTAGAATGTAGTGGGTGAGAAAAATAAGCAACAGAAACACAGACGAAATTTGAATAAAAGCCACTAAAGTAAAAAAAAAAAAAATTAATTAATGAATACAAAAACATTTAATGTTATCAGTTTTAAATATTCACAATTAAATGTTGGTTCCATGTCCAAATTATAATCCTACAATTAAATACTAATTGTAGACAAAAAAAAGAGTAAGCAATTTATTGCAAACAAGCCATCCATCCATCAATTTTCTATGCCTCATATCCTCATTGGGGTCGCGGGGATATGCTGGAGTCTATCAGCTGACAGCCTATCAGCCTACCAGCTGACTTTTGGGCGATAGGGAGGGTACACCCTGGACTGGTTTCCAGCCAATCGCAGGGCATTGCAAACAAGCATTAAAGTGAAATAGACTGTTCATCAGCTGATAAAAAGTTTAAGATCATAGCTCAACCCCACACCCCTACCCTAAATTCCCTAAAATAGACATAAAATGTTAAAAAAAGGACTCTCTAATGAGTAGCTACGCCATTCTTGTTAATCGCCTCAAAAATTGGTGTGGGCCTGCTTGATGGCAGTGTTTCCAGGAGGATAGTGGAAATGTTGCTCCAGGTGAAACACAGATGAGGGCCCTCAGTCATGAGGGATGCCCCCTGCAACATCTCCACATAGACATTGCTGTTTGACACCCCAACACAACCTGAAGCTCTATTGTTCCATTGAAGGCAAAAGCACCCCAGATCACAATGGCGCCCCCTCCACTCTGCAGTGTGTGAAACATCTCAGGTGGGATCTCCTTGTCATGCCAGTAACAGTGGAAGCCATCAGGACCATCAAGGTTAATTTTTTTCTCATCAGAGAATAAAACTTTCTTCCCCCTTTTCAATGTTCCATTTTTGGTGCTCTCATGCAAATTCCAAACGGGCAATTTAGTGGCGTTGAAGACGTCTTTGGAGTCCGTGGTCTTTTGATGAGCTGACGAATAGTCTATTTCACGTTAATGCTTGTTTGCAATAAATTGCTTACTCAAAACATTTTTTTATCTCACTCCCATTTATTCTTTTTGCATTTTGAAGCTCTACTTAGAGCCTCCTTAAGATCCAACAGTGCAAAATGTAAATGCTTGCAATTTTTCAACAAAATTTCCAAATTTTGATCACGCAGCCACACACGCGCTCCCACGCACACACACACACACACATATACAGTATATGTACTGTATATGTGTATATATATGTATACGTATATATGCAGTGGTGTGAACAAGTGTTTGCCCCCTTTCTGATTTCTTATTTTTTTGTATGTTTGTCACACTTAAATGTTTCAAATCATCAAACACATTTAAATATTAGTCAATGACAACACAACTGATCACAAAATGCAGTTTTTAAATGAAACATTTTATTATTATGGGAGAAAAAAATTCCAAACCTACATGGCCTTGTGTGAAAAAGTGATTGCCCCTTAGCACCCTTAGCAGCAACAACTGCAATCAAGTGTTTGCGATCACTTGCAATGACTCCCTTACAGCGCTGTGGAGGAATTTTGGCCCACTCATCTTGATGAAAATAAAAGTCCTCATCTTCAAAGTCTTCAAAGTATACATTGTTTTGGGACACACACACACACACACACACACACACACACACACACACACACGTATATGTATTTCTACAGTATATATATACATACACACACATACACACATACAAATGAATATCTTCATTAAATATAAATATGTGCTGCTCAACTTAAAACAACATAAATTCAGTGTGTCCAAGTTGCTTAAATTCAACTATTTGTGTTGAATTTATGACTGCCAACATTTACATTTGTGTTCTTTGTGTTCACTACCAAGCAGATCTCCACTCAAAGTGTGGCCATTGTCTTTATGTGCTCATTTGTCATGATATAAAGGCATAAATTCTTAATTCAGCAGTTATTATAAAATACTACTAAGAGTTTAAGCAAATATTGATGAGGTACTTTTCTTTACGTAGGACAATTCAGTAAAACAAATACGACATTTTACCTGCAGAATATAAAACAAATATTTTCAACTAAGAGTCATTGAAATGCAGATTAATTCTGACAGCTCAAGAGGAGATGAACTGGTCCAGAGGAATGGGATGAAATAAGGAAATACAGCAAAAGCAAATAGCTTATTTGCCAATATAAACTCAAAATGGTCCCACACAGTCTTTCTTTTCTTTTGGTCTCTCATGTCACACTGGATTAAATAGAAGAATTGTGCTTCAAAAGATTTGTTCTTATTGCAGAGATGTTGCACCCCATGACAAAAGTCAGACTCACTTCCTTGTAAACTTTCTCACAGACAGGCGAAACACCAACTGTATTGGTTTTCTTAAAGCGATACGCACACCGACACAGGGTTTTGCTCGACACATGCACCGACGTGTCGATGTTCCCGTACCCACACTAATAATTAGTATAATGACAACAACAAAGTAAAGTTGTTTGGTGACACTTGAAAAAGTTAGTATGTCCCCCATGAGCGTGATACCCACTTGTGGCTTCCCTGTGGGACAAAAACGAGCTCCGAACTGACCGCATTGCTTGTTTGTTTAAAAACAAAATGTCACTGTGGTAAAAAGTTGCTTTTGGAGTCCGTAGACCAGAAGCTAGGTGGATAACTCTAGCTAGCTAGCTAGCTAGTTGCCGCCAATGCAAAGTAAAGCAAGTGACAGCTTGGCAAAGCGTGTAAACAAAAGATACAAGAATAGTCAAACTGCAATAGGTTTGAAAGGGAGTGATTGTTCAGTTATTATTTGACCAGTAACGTCAATATTGTTTAGTTTTGTACCAGACTTTGCAGACTCATTTAAAATTAGTACTACCACAACTGAACATGTATTTGTACCTGTTTTTTCAGCTTCTTCTGCAGCCCATTAAGCTACTAAACAAGTTGGGCCTGAATGATGTGTGCCCTCTGCTGGTTGATTATTAGATCCATCCATGTGTCAACAACACATCCAACTCATAAACAACAAACTTGAAATCTTTCCACACGATTGACAAAACAAGTCCACAATCTTCATCAGGACAGCATGGAGTATCCTCTGATCCAGCCTGGACCCTACAGCCGGTGGTTTCACTCGGAGTTGAGCGACTTTGTGTCGGTGCTGGTCTCTCAGTGTCAACACAGCATCCTCTTTGACAGCTACTTGATGAGCACGCTCGTCTCGCTGCTTTCCGAGCTCTCCGACTCCCGTATACGAGCTTTCAGACACACCTGCACGCTAGCAGGTAACTTTGACAGCAGCCCGTGATACGCTGTTACTATAGACTAAGTCATACTGTGTGGTTTATTAGCGGTCAAACTGCTGAGCTCCCTGATTGAAGTGGCTCTGAGTCTGAGCGTGGGTGTCAGAAACAGTCAGAAGCGGCAGCAGGTGCAGAGGCCCAGCAGACAGAGGAACCAGGTGCAGCAGAAAGTGACCCAGGTACAGCAAAACCAACGATACTCAAAGCCTCTTGCAATGATGTGACTCATAACCTTGTGCTTTTTGTCTTCAAGCTGCAGGAGAAGAGAGTGGAGCTAGAGAACATGATGGATGTCATCTTCAAGGCCGTTTTTCTCAAGAGACATCGGTAAAATGTCATCATTGAATTACCTTGATGTCATGATCATTCTACGTATAAGCCAGTGTGAGAAATAGTACAGGTATATAAGCATATGGTGCTGCCAAGGTAATACATGGAAGAAGCAAAATGGTAAGAATCACAGTGTCTAATATTGATGATCCTCAATTCATTTATTATGATTTAACAAGAACCACAGCGTCTGATATCTTTTATTCTGAATTCATCCATTAAGTATTACTTGATGAAAACCGTTTGTCCTGAATTCATGCATTTCTTTTTAAATGAAAACCACAGTGTCTGATGTCATTTGTGCTGAATTAGTTCTTACGAGCTTACTATATGTGTTTGCATGTTTCGTACGCACAGTGATGTGCTTCCAGAAATTCGTTCTATCTGCATGGAGGAGTTGGGCTTGTGGATGAGGCTTTACAGCTCTGTCTTCCTCAATGACACTTACCTCAAATACATGGACTGGATGTCGTACGACAAGGTGACCATTGTTGTTCAATACATGTCATGTATTTATAAGAAAACCAAAAAACAACACAATTTGCTTTTGCATTAACTTGGCTATCTTATGTCTTCCAGATGCCAGATGTGCGTCTCAAGTGTGTCTTAGGCTTGCAGAGCTTGTATGGAGATCCTGTGCTTTTGCCTCAACTGGACTTTTTCACCAGCCGCTTCAAGGTAACCACATTTCAGCCAAGTTTAGTCTCACCTGAACTCCCTAAAACTGCTTCTTTTTGGGGAAACAAAGCAATTGTGAATCATTTGCAGGGTTTAGCACTGGGCAGCTCAAACCTAAATACAGATACCTCTAATACCACTGTTTCTCATGTATTCTATATATTTCGTAAAAGGACAGTTGCACTCAGAATTGTTCAACCCTCACAGTATATTCATTTGCAAAGTTTACAAACTAAACTATTAGCATTACTAAACAAACTAAACTAGCATTAAACTATTAAAAAACAGTATAAATTAGGGGTGTAATGATTTACTCATATTCCTACGATTCAACTACATCGATCTGGGTTCTGAAGTTTCCATTCAGGGCGACATATCTATCGATCTAACATTGTTTAAAAGGTAATCAATCGATTGAATGGTTACAAGGAAATGAAGCATTGCATTTACAATAAGCACGGCAGGCTTTATATGGATGTGCTTTTTTTTTTTTTTTTAGTGACATTTATGGGGACAATATGCAAAGTAAGGACGCTTTGTACGTATCTGGACTGTAGTTTACAGTCCAGTAGCAGTGACATTTAGTGACGTTGTCATCCAGCACGGCATGTCCATGTCACAACACATTGGAATGTTACAAATACAATCCCGCTACTTTAGCGATGCTGTGTGTGCGTGCTCCATTAGAAGAGTCTGTGGGGACCTCCTTAAAAATGCAATTTTTTCATATGATATTAGGTGTATTTTCATTCGTATACAGAAAAGTTTAGTCCAACTATAAGCCTCTCAAACTCATGGATCGAAGCTTCGGGACAAGATAAGAGGTATGTAGGATATAAATTCACTCTGCAGATGAAATGTCATTAAAATCTGATGGAGCGAAATATGTTAAATTTGCCCCGTAATTACTGTGTACATGCAATTATAGTGTGCCATGGAAACAAATGCAGCGTGCTGCTGCAACATTTATGACACTTGACTTTCTTCCCTGGACTTTTTGATTATCACAAAAATGTAAATGGCTACTCTGTTGACTTTTAAAACAAATGTCACAGCCTAAGTTATGATATATTTTGTAGTACGGTTGTAATTGCCAAGGTTTGTGGGTGCATCACAGCTTTTGTCCTGACTCAATATTAAAGCAATATTAAAGCATTAATTTCACATTAGGCATTTATTTGCACCTGCCAATGACAGTATATACAGTGGTATATTATATTTGTCTGCATTTCCTTTTTCCAAGCATTGCGGTATAAATTTTGACAATATCATGCTGTGTTTCATGTGGTATTTTATCGTCAAGAAATAGAGAGGCATCACTACTACCTGTGTGTTCCAGGACCGCATGATCTCCATGACTCTGGATAAAGACAACGAAGTGGCTTTGCAGACCCTGAAACTGCTGCTACTCATCTCCAAGTTAGCCTTCTACTCCTTCTCAGTATCAACAATTATAGTAATAAATGCGATGTCTTCACTAACCATGATGTGTCTAACACCTTTAGAACATCGAAAGATGTGCTCAATCCAGACGACTACGAGCAACTCCTCAAGCTCGTTTTTTCATCTCAGCGCCCCCTTGCAGCCACTGCGGGGGAGCTGCTCTTCTTTATGTGCGTCAGTTTACCTGCTTGTAAGAAAGAGTGTTTATTTTTTCAAAACTTATTGTGTTTCTCTCAGGCTTCTCCCTGCAGCTAATAATCTGGAGGGAATTAATCAGGAGGACGCTCATAGACAACAAACACTTGTAAGACTCAAGGCTTTGCTGCAGTTCTACCAGAACTCTAAGGTGAAACACTCTTTTCATCAAAAGTTGTTATATTAGAATGACATTGACTGAGTGCACCTGCAGCTACACAACCATGTGGTCTACCTCGTGGACAGCCTGTGGGACTGTGGTGGAACCCTGCTGAAGGACTGGTCTACACTCACCTCTATACTGCTGCAAGACCCTCACAGTCCCTCGCTGGGTCCAGGTGGGAAATTTTTTACTTGTTGCTAGTATAAGTGAACTATGATTGTGGATAGTTACATTTACATCTTAATAAGCTTATTGGTCACAGTACATTTTTTTGTGTTTGCAGGACTCACTCAGGCAGAAGAAGTGGTGCTCGTGGAGATTCTGGTAGCATCTGTGCGTCAGGCGTCAGAAGGACCAGTGCTGGCTGGGAGGAGCGGTGCAAAGAAGGTTTTTTTATTTTTATTTTACAGTCACAGTGATAATGCACTATAAGAAAGTACAATTGGCATGCAAATATTCTACAGTGCAGTGGAAAATGCTGTACTATATTTATCAAATCATAGGAGGGTTAAAATTGATCCTTGAGGGAGTCCTCTGTCATCAATATTGGAATTTGACTTAGTTTTTGGCTTCCTTTTGTTTTAAATTTTATAAGAGATAGCCCTTTAAGCGCCAAAGTCGCAAAGTTGGGACAAGCAACACTGCTGAATTTAACAAGCCATAGAGACATGATGCCTCATGTAGTTACTATTTTACAACAGGAGGTGGCGGACATCTGTAACTTCAGTCTGAGCAACATTTGTAGGTTTGTTTCTATGCAAAGTTTAGGAGTATAATGAGTTTGAACATTGTGTGCTGGTGGCAGCGAGTCCGCTCGCCATGACAGTCCACATGCAGCACATTTTGGAGCTGATGCTTTGCTTCACAGTGTTCGGGGGGGCAGGAGGGGATGCCCCAGAGGAAAATTATACTGCTCAAAGCTTACTCTTCTACAGCTCAGAAGACAAAGATTCTGATCTGATTCTCATTTTGTCTAAAAATGTTTCTCATATGTTTTTCCTAAAATGCACTAGGAGAAATAGGTGAGAGGATGGTGCGTGGTGGTCAAAACACTGCTAATGGTGAGGGGGGAGTAGCGGGAATGTATAAAACTGAAATAGCGGCAATCGCAGTAGAATCCGAGGTAGAAAATATACTACTAATAGCAGAGGAGACAGCAGTGGTGTTCAAGATCCCGCTGTAAATGAAGATGATGATGGCTGGGTTTGCTTGAGAGATGAAGAAGAGTTTCACAAGTGGATCACACCTTTTGATGAGCCTGTTGGGTATCATGGAGACAGGGATCTGACCATTTCTGAGCCTGGTGATGTCATAATATGCAAATTAGATCAGTGAATTTACTCCCTTCACAAACATTGGGTCATACTGATGATTTTTCTCACTTACAGTATGCCTTTATCTCTAACCATTTTCTAGCTATAACATTTTGAAATAGCAGTATCAAAACTGAATATTTTCTTGAAAAAACTAAAGGGTTAAGATTTGCTCTTGCTCTACTTAGGAATTCATAGAATACATAACTAATATTGTGGTATATGCACTGACCACAATATTAGGTACACACCTGTACACTCGATGAGAATCAAGACGAGTTGCATTAATAATTTTCCATTTACTTTAGTAAGTTAAGTAAAAGATTTGATTCAGTTAAACAGTAAGAACATGTATTATACATAGGTAAAGGAAAATTAATTAAAACAAAATTAAACACTAAAAGAATATATAATACATTAGTTAGAAAATAATATAAGTAATATACAATAAAATGAAATGAAATCACAAATAAAAAAGAGAGAAAAGGAAATTAACTGTAGTAAGTAAAGTGAATAAATAAAATGAAAGCCAGAAGAATAATTTTAAATGAGTGAAAATATATTGAACATGTATTGAGAGGTTAAAAAAGTAAGTAAGTCATCAAAAAAAGGAAAACGGTTGAGTAGATTATATTGTGGTGACCCAGATAAAGCTTTCAAAAGAAGGGAAATATTAAAATAAAAGTCAGAAATGTGTTATAAAAACATTGGATAAAAATAGGAAAAAGGAAATAAACAATTAAAATAGAAGAAAATGTAAATAAGTAATTGATAACTTGACAAGACAGGCTAGTCTTTTTTTAATGGATGTACTGTATAATGTTTATACCTAGCAGTACGATGCTGTGTGAGAAGAGCATAGTTCCTTGTGTCTTTTTCCACCAGGTAATGAGTGTCAGAGAGAAGAAAGTTCAGGTTGAAGACTGCACAAGGCTCACACAGCATTTCCTCATGGTGCTTCCAGAGTTACTGTCCAAGGTATCGCTGTCTGATATGGTGGTCATTCAACACTAGAGTTTACATTATGTTTGAATGATGGCTGTCATACATTGCACACTGATGCAGTTTTCAGGTCGCTGGGACATTATTGCTTCCTTGATGAGGATTCCTCGGTACTTTCTGCCAGAGACCCCCCTCGCAGACATGACACAGGTCAGCATTAAATGTTAAGCAGCATTAAAAGTTAAGGTTACATGTTTTCTTAATGAAGTTTTGTTTACACCTGCATTGTTTGCAAACATAGTTCCGCGGACAACACAGTAGTTTCCACTTTTTGGGTCTCATCTCCTCCTCAGACGGTCTCCAGATTGTTAGCAGAGATGGTAGCCAATCTAGAGGTTCATTCGGGTGCTGCTGTCTTGGAGGAGGCGTCCCGTACATTCCTCAGTCTGTGTGGAGAGGAGACCATGTGGTGCTCCATGGCCCGACCTGCTAGAGACTCCATGGTCCAATGTTGGGTGGACCACCTCAAAGAGCTGCTGACTGAATCCCTAACGGTAGTGTGAAACCCTAAATCTTGTTTGAAACCTGAGTTGGAAACCGTAATCCTAGTTTGAACCCCTAACTCTAATCTGGAACCCTAAACCCAGTCTGGAACCCTAGTGTGAAACCCTAACTCTAATTTGAACCCTAACCCTTAGTATGAAACCCGGGTTTGTATGCTTCAGGACAAGTACTTGTTTCTAGTAAGCATTTTACCAGCAGTGCTCAACCTTGAGGGATTTCTGTCCTGTTAGCAGTGCAAGAACCCGAATGATTTTTATTGTCCAAGATGCTTGATTATGGAGTCATGTAAACTGTTAAGTACAAACCCTCCATCCACAGGGCACCTCTTTCTCTGCTGACGGGGAGAAAACTGGAGACATTTTAGCCACTCTGAAGAAACTCAGTGCTTTCCATAAGTAAGTTGCAGAAAATGAATAGAATACTTGCCGTAGTGTCATCGTTTATGTTGCTTAAAAATGTGATTTGGAAGCTGCCACGATCTGTCTCGATGGAATCTGTATGACCTGCTGTCACCCCTCCTGGCAGTGGAGGGCTTCCAAGAGCGGGCGTCACCTGAGGTACCTCATCTGCTACGTAGGGTATTACAACATTTAAAATAATCCTGTTTTGTTTCTACTTATCAGTACATCTCAGCTAGCTTTTCCCACAGGTGCTAAACGAAGTGTTTAAGTGTCTGAGCTACTGTGTTCTCTGGTCTCTGAGCACCAGCAGTGAAACTCTGACCTCCAGGGTGAGTTACTGTACATCATACGATTTGGCTAATATACAGTATGTACTATGTTTATATGTATATGTATATGTATATTTGTATGTATATATATATATATATATATATATATATATATATATATATATATATACTGCTCAAAAAAATTAAAGGAACACTTCAAAAACACATCAGATCTAAACTGGGGGAAAAATGATGTTGAGTATCTTTCCGAATAATAAGTGGGTGATGTATTAGTAACAAAATGATGCCACATAATTTGATAGAAATGAAAATGATCACCCTATAGAGGGGGGAAATCAAAGACACCCCAAAAATGAAAGTGAAAAAATGATGCAGCAAACTGGTCCATTTTGCTAAAATGTCATTGTAGCAACTCAAAATGATTCTCAGTAGTTTGTGTGGCCCCCACGTGCTTGTACGCATGCCTGACAATGTCGGGGCATGCTCCTAATGAGACTACGGATGGTGTCCTGGGGGATCTCCTCCCAGATCTGGACCAGATCACCCACTTATTATCAGGAAAGATATTCAAGATCATTTTTCCCCCAGTTTAGATCTGATGTGTTTTCAAAGTGTTCCTTTAATTTTTTTGAGCAGTGTATATATACAGTATGTGTGTGTGTGTGTGTATGTGTATATGTATATATGTATATATATATATATATATATCCACTCCTGATCAAAATCTTAAGACCAGTCGAAAAATTGGTCTTAAACTTTTGATCAGCTGATAAACAGCCTATTTCAGTTTCTTTGCTGTTTTCAATAAATTACTTTTTCAAAGTGTTTTTGTCTCACTCCTCCTTCTTGTTTTTGCATATTGTAGCTCTACTTAAAACCTCATTAAGATCCAAATGTGCAAAATGCAAATTCTAGCAATTTTTCAACTGGTCTTAAGATTTTGATCAGGAGTGTACCTATCAAAAGTTTGCACACAGTCTTTCATTCAGTCGCATGAAAAGCGTCTGTTAACTATATGACTGTTGTGTTTTAGGACAAGGCTGTGGCCCAGAGACTCCAGTTGCGTGTCCTCTGTGAGACAAGTCATCGTTGTCTCTCCCACTCAGACCACAGCGTGAGGCATCAGGTCAGACAGAAAGTGGCGCCGTTTTTTAATATTTTAAAATCCTACTACTTTTACTTTTTCCTTCCTTGTTTTCCTTGTACCTCTTAGGCTTTCCTGGGTGTCTGCGACATCCTCACAGCCCACTCCTACCAGCAAAATGTGTGGGATCCCACCTCCTGGGGGCCCCTGTCCTACACTCCCACCCCCAAGCTACAGACGGCGCTGTTGAGCTTTGTGTGCAAAAACGTCTTTGTGGGAAGAGACTGTGACGACGAAAGCAAAGGTGAATAGATAACACTGAATCACTTTTAGATCTTAACTGCACATCTTTTGTTCATTGGTAACACTTATTTGATCAACTCATTCATATTGGATGTAAGCACAGATTGACCACCATATACTGTATGTCGAGTAAAACATACCAAAAAATATCCTGTTAACATAATATGTACTGAAGGTTACAACTTATAATAATCATTACAGCAATCTTTATATCATTATAATAATAACTAGAAAAATTGCCATTTCATGGAAATTTTAAATGGTTCTGTGGCTTGTTGCTAACCTCTGACCCAGTATTTCCGACCGCCTCGGTGGCTTTTGAGCTTTGCCTTTTTCAGTGGTGGGCGGTGCATTTGGTTCTACGTAACTTACAATGCAAAGTACACATTTGCAAATTATTTTTAAAAGGTAAGAAATCACTTTCTACATAAGTATTCACAGCTGTTGCCATGAATATAATATATATAGGCAGAATCAGAATGGCCTTTACTCATCATTTATACCGAGGTACAAGCGAAATTGTGCAATCATCCGTCCATACATATACAACATACCATACAATAAGACGGGTGGTGGACAGGACAGGATGACTGGGCAATAAAAGGAGGGAGAGGAAAGGGAACAACAAGAGGAGAGGCAAGGGAAATTAAAACAGACAATTCCAAACTAAGCTCCTATGGGGCAGTACAGCGTGGGACTGGCACAAAAACCTCAGCAAGATAGGCACAAATAAACACACATTTACAACATGAACTCGAGACGTGCACCGGAGGAGGGCAGAGAGGGGAGTGGAGGTGTAATAGATACATACATATCTAATAGACACATACAGAGGTGTGAAAAAGTCTTTGCCCCCTTCCGGATTTCTTACTTTGTTGCTTGTTTGCACACTTAAATGTTTCAGAACAAACAACAACCCAACTGACCACAAAATGCAGTTTTTAAATGAAACTTTTTCTTATTAAAGGGAGAAAAAAAAATCCAAACGTACATGGCCCTGTGTGATAAAGTGATTGCCATCTAAACCTAATAACTGGTTGGGCCATCCTAAGCAGCAACAACTGCAATCAAGCATTTGTGATAACTTGCAATGAGTCTTTTCAAGCGCTGTGGAGGAATTTTGGCCCACTCATCTTTGCAGAATTGTTGTAATTCAGCCCCATTGGAGGGTTTTCCTGCATGAATCGCCTTTTCAAGGTCATGCAACAGCATATCAATAGGATTCAGGTCAGGACTTCTTTTGTGACCTCTAGATGAGTCGTCGCTGCGCTCTTGGGGTAATTTTGGTTGGCCGGCCACTCCTTGCAAGGTTCACCACTGTTCTGTGTTTTCGCCATTTGTGGATAATGGCTCTCACTGTAGTTGACTGGAGTCCCAAAGCTTTAGAGATGGCTTTGTAACCTTTTTCAGACTGATAGATCTCAATTAATATCAGTTAAATCATGTTCTAACATCACTTTTTCACACAGGGACATGTAGGTTTGGATTCTTTTTTCTCCTTTAATAATAAAAAGTTTCATTTAAAAACTGCATTTTGTGTTCAGTTGTGTTGTCTTTGACTAATTTCAATTTGTTTTATGATCTACAACATTTAAGTGTGACAAACATGCAAAAAAATAAGAAATCAGGAAGGGGTAAAGCACTTTTTCACACCACTCTATATGCATACATGAAAATTATACACATATATTGATAGCTACATAGCACAGAATGTAATTATTAAATGCATATGGGCGGCATTGCTTTGCATTCTATCTACACAACTGTAAGCCTAGGCCAACTTTCTAACTTACTTTGATAATTAGGTCATTCAACACATAAATTTGTTGAAAATAACCTAAAATGATGCAGTGAAATACGTATGTCGTTTTTACTGGTGTGATGCTCAGCCCGCACAGCAGATGGCGCCCTAACTCCGTGGCTTTTATTGAAGGCACACTCCCATGCAAAGTTGACTTCATACTGAGTGAAATTCCCAAAATGGTCATGAGAGCAGAGAAGCCAATAAGTGCTCCTGTGGGAACTTTTGAAATGTTGAAAGAGTGGATTATTGCTATTTTATCAGCTTTTCCTGCTAACACTTTGTCTTTTGACGCATCAAATCACTACAATGTCTTCTTTTCCCGTGAGAAAAAAAATCCCTCCATTCTAGCTCACCTTCTATGGGACTGGTCACAGATTGAAGACATGCCATCGCCATGACATTTATGTTACACCTGCTAACAAGCCACGCTGCTCACAGTGCTCAGGTCTTTGTTCTCTTCTCCACGTGGGCCTGCTCAGCCTGCCAGCGCTCTGAGGAGGACAGGATGGAGGACCTTCACACCAGAAGAAGCACGCTGGCCGCCTACTGCAAGCTCATCATACACAGAGTGCTGGAGATCAGCATGGCTGCAGACATATTTGCACACTATGTGAAGGTACCTCACTTGCACTGCATTAGGTCCTCCACAGAGGTTCCTGACTAGCATAGCAGCACCCTACTGCTAACACAGTCTTCATCAAAGACCTAACTCAGATGGACTTGACCAGTCAAAGACATTCTTATCACATTCTGCAGAACCTTTAAGGAGCTTTGTTCTGTGTCATTGCATGAAAAATACCCTCTATATATCTGATTATTATATATATCATAACCATAAAGGAGCTGTGATCTTTGTCAGCAAGAATTCTGCTGATTTTGACAAATACACCTGAGCCAAGATTTATGAAGTAGCCAAGGTTAAAGGTCAGTGTAATGAGTGGATTATCAGCACTCCCAACCAGTCACGACACGTTCATCGGAGCGTTTTCCTAGAGTTGCATTTCAAAAATTCTGTTGATTTTGTCCGAAGTAAAAGATTGGCTTAAGGGCTTTCCCTTGTCACATTCCTCTGAACATTTCTTGGGAGAAGTGCGCTTCAAAAATCCTACTGAAGAAGTACAAGAACACCTGAGCAAGAAGTGTACTGATCTTGAGTAGAATAGAACAGAATTCATTTATCTTGAAGAATGAAATACAAATCAGAGCCAAGATGGCCGAGGTAGTCAACATCAACATTATTGAACAACATTTTCACACTTGTATTAACTATGTCTTTGGTCAAAGTAAGAAACCTAGTAGGGTCGGCCCTCGGCACTCCACGATATAAATTTTCTATCACGGCTTTTCAACAATATATTAATGAATAAATCATGCTTTTTGTGGTTAAACACCGCCTACAATTAGTCAAAACATATGCATATTTAAGCAAATGTTACATATTTTTTTCCTACATTTTGCATTTTTGAGTATAAAAAGGGATAAATGAACTGAAATACAACTATTAGGCAGTCAAAAGACACATTCAAAGATGTTGATGTAGTATTCTCCAGTAGACACTAGGTGTCAGTAATGTTACTTTAATGTTCGGTGTGACACACAAGCACCAGACTTGATTGCCACAATAATCCCGAATAAAAATCCCAAATGAAAACACAAACTACTGTTGCAGGCGTAACCCATGACTAGTTGAAACTGAAATGTGAACATCCGATGTCACTTCCTGTCCGCCAAGAACACACTTATGTCAACACATGATCATGACTGTTATTTATGTCTCAAATGGCTCATTTGCTGTTATTCTGTCTACTATATTGGGTAATACGAGTGTAAAAGTTACTATAGGAGTGTTAGTTCATGTCTAAAGAGCTTTAATAATGTTACAACACATATTTAGAAGGTCGTAAATGGATTTTCTATGCTCTAACTACGAAAATATTCCATTTATAAATACAGAATCCTATTTCACGGAAATTGTATTTTTAATCTGGACTAAGATAAGTGGGTTTTTCTTCTCAATATTTCCACGCAAATGGAATTTTTCTTAGTGTTGTTTGTGAAAGAAAGACTTCTATTGATTTTTTTTGTTGTTGTGTGTGTGGGGGAAAAAAAAGGGCAAAGATTAGATGATAAAAAATGTGCTTTGTCAACGCTCATTCTGTCAAACCTTTCAAATCCTTTTCTACCCACAAAGAACGCTGTAGATTTAGAATAATGACGTAGGACTGCTTATGTTGACAAGCTGTCTATGTGGAATAACTCATCAAGTCCTGGTCCACCGTGGTCTTCTTACTACTAAAAAGTGCTCGCTTTAAGTTGACGTTGACGTACACGGTCGACTGCTTTTATCGACGTAGAATTTGAGAACCAAAGTCGCCATGGCGATGAAGAAAGGGCACGTTTATGTCGACATATCTTGTAGCATTGTTAACTTCCCCGTCATTATCGCTAAGCAGCGTGCGGCAGCATAACTACCGTCTAGTTACACAGCATTGAAACATGCACCCAGTAACTTCCTGTTGAGTGTAAAATAAAAGCATGGCTACTTAATATTAACCTGGATTCTACAGCCGCTTATTATTTTGCTGCTGAAGAAGAAAGATTAGCACATGTATGAAAGTTTGTAACTTTGAAAGCGTTGTACGTGACAAGAGTGTTGTGTCTTGTCTTCAGTACTACAATGACTTTGGGGACATCATCAAGGAGACAATGTACAGGAGCCGACAGATGGACAAGATAGAGAGCGCTCGTACTTTAGTGCTTTCTTTGCAGCAGGTAAACATCACAATGAACGTCACTATCAGCGAAAGGCACGCTAATTGTTACCTTTTTGTCATTGCTAGCTGTTCGTGCGTCTTCACCGGATGCAGGACGGTGGAGGGACGCCACGGCTTCATCAGGGAGTCCAGACCTTCACCAGCATCAAGGAGCTAGCTAGACGTTTCGCCCTCAGCTTCGGGGACCATGTTAAGTTCCGGGAGTGTGTGGTCCTCATTCACAGGTCAACATGGACTTCATGTGGTCTCCTCTTTCCCTCTATTTGTGTGTCCGTGTTGTGAGTCTTGGTGGCTAAAGTGTGCTCTACTTTGTGCAGGACCGGCATCCAATTCGTGTTCCAGGACTTCGTCCAGACCCCAGAAAGTTCCACACCAGCATACCTGTCCTACTTGAGCATTCTGGCCGAGTTCTCCAGCAAGCTGCTCAAACCAGACAAGAGGACAGTGTGAGTACTGCAGGGCTACACGAGTGGACATCAATGTTGACACATGCTGGACGTGTTGATGTTTGTCTGCAGGTTGTCCTACTTGCAGAAGCACACCTCAGAGCACTTGGTGGACCTCAGGGAAGACTGCTGGCAGCCACTCCTCTACTATCAAGCGTCCCTATTGGCTGTTGCTGAAGTGGAGGAGGCTGCGTCCCGCGGCAGCTCGGACCGGAAGCAGACGGGCCGCTCAGCCTTGTCCAAGAACAAACAGGGTACCACGCTTGATAGCTAGCATACAACCGTGAGCTAGCTGATTAAATCATGTGTGCATGCAAATTAGTAGACGACTGTTAACGTTCCATGTGTGTATGTGAATGGACATACACATGTTTACCTTATGGATAGTACGTCAAACGTTTGCATGGAAAAGTGTGTACTGTATGCATGTCAACGACCAGGTATTTGTTTGCATTACGTATGTGGGACTGTATAGACCAGAGGTGTCCGAAGTGCGGCCCGGGGGCCATTTGCGGCGCGCGTCTGTTATTTTATCAGCCCGCAGCACAGTCTAAAAATGTAATTTAACAAGAAAACTACAAAAAAAACACCAGCAGCAAAAATGGGAAAGTCATAGTATTAATTTAAGAGAAGAGTTCTAGCAATCTAGCAAGGAAAATTAGCCATCATTTCACAAGAATAAAGTCATACTATGAGCATGTCGAGAAATGTCATTTTAGTAGCATGAAGTTGAAATATTAAAGAAAAAAAGTTTTTGGTTTTTTTTTTTAGTCAAAAGCAATGAATAGAAACTTAAGTTGGGGAAAATGTATAACATGGGAATAAAGTCAAAATATTAGGAGAAGAAAATATACAAGAAGAAAGTTGAGATATTTGGGGGGAAAAAACCAACAGCAGACATTTTGCCAGAGTAAAGTCCAAATATTAAGAGAAAAAAATAATTTTCTAATGAAAAAAAAGTTGCAATTTATTGACAATAAACTTGTAAAATTATTAAAAAAAATATCATTTTAGTGACAATGTTGAAATAAAGAAAAATACTTTTTTTTTTTTAAAGATATAACGTTATAATTTTAAAAGAAAATTTACAAGAAAAAAAACAGAAAAACAGTTGTCATTTTACAGGAATAAAGTCAAAATATTAAGAAAAAAAGTCATCATCGAATGAATAACAAAAGTCGCAATTTTACAAGAATAAACTCAAACACGACACTACACGTTGTTCCACGCTCCACTGTGAACTTCTTGTGTGTTCCAGGAAGTCAAGCTGTGGGACCACTGAGCCCCTCTGAAGCCCACGTTGTAAAGGTCCACAGGTTTGGTCGTCCCAGGTACGGACTTTCACTTTCTATAGACTAGTCTTCCTGACGACGTCCACTTGAAGTGTAAAGTGTGTCCTTGTGGTCCTCAGCCACAAGACCACCCACATGCTGGAAGACCTCATGAGACCACCCCCGACTCAAGAAGCCGTCCTCGGCACCTGCGTCCAGGCCACTGATCATCATGTTGATGATGACAATGAGGATGCTGTGGATGTTGAACTCTGAGGTTTGGACTGGAAGTCAAAGTACCAAGGCAGCACTTAGTTTTTTTATCTACCTACGTAGTAGTCCAGTAGTAACAGTACACTATGTGTATATACAGTACAGTATAGTTACACCTACTTGTACAACATGGGCGCTTTAAGAACGTACTGTAAATGTACCAAGGAGGGTTAGGGTCACACTGACAAAAATTTCAGAAAAAAAGATGATTCTTGTATTTTTTGTATGGATTTCTAATATAATTTAAAATGTTGCAATTTAAAAAAAAAAATCTCAAATATGCAACTTTCTCATGATTCTCATAATTATTTTTGGTAATATTGTGACTTTTTCTTGTTTGACTTTATGCTCATTATTTATTGATTTTATTGTATTCAGCACTTTGGATCCCCGCACATTCGCCATTCAGCATTTACAGCCCTGCAAAATTCGCAGATTTTTGGTCAAATCTACTACTATTCTTGTGATACTACCTTTTTTCTTGTAAAATTACAACTTTATCTTATCAATATTCTGGGCTTTATTCTCATTTTCCAACTTTTTTGTCATAAAATTCGGAATATTCTAAGATTAAAACGTTTTTCTCGTAAATTACAGATTGTCATTATTCCTTTAAATGATTATTAAAATCGTTAGCTTTCAACTTTTAACTTTTTCTTCAGCTTTGTAGTAAATTTACACATTTATCCTCATATTATAATAGTCTGACTTGGTCACATTATTGCATTTTTTTTCTCATAACAGTACAACTTCATTCTTGCAACCATCAGACAATATTCTCATAGGTCACCCCACAATGTAACAATGTGGACTTTTCCCTGATAGTATTTGTACTTTTTTCCTGTGTAGTATTTCTTTCCAGTGTGGCCCTAATACTCATTGGTAGTAAATAAGCTAGAGGGGTGGTGCTCTCGCTGGTTTCTTTTTATGACAGTTGTCAGGTCGACAGTTTGTTACAAATATGTAGTGGTGTTCCACAGGACTCAGTTCTCCGCACTCTTATTTATAAAAATGTACAATATCGATCCAATTTTTAATATTTTTAGAATGTGTTTCCAACAATGAAGATTAACATCAGGATGCCAAATAATATTGTAATGTTGAATGTTTTAGACCATTGCACTATGAAGCCCCCCACCCCCCAAAAATTGTAACTCTACGCACACACACTGCACCTTGTTGTCTTGTTTTTGTATTGCACATCTATGCTGACACTTTATTATTGCTCTTTACAAGAAGGGGGCTTATACAGTGTTCCCTTGTTTATCGCGGGGGATGGGTTCCCAAAATAACAATAAGTGAAATCAGAAAAGTAGCCAACTTAATTTTTTTTTTAACATTTTTATGTACTGTCCATTTTTTTTTTACGTTAGATATGTTTTAAGGCTGTAAAACCCCTCACCATACACTTTATACACTTTTCTCAGACAGGCTTGAACATTTTTCTCACATTTTTCTCTTGTTTAAACACTAAGTTCAAACCTTTGTTTGAATTTTAATGCTCAATCTACGAGGTTGGACACAAGAAACTATTGAGTCGCGTATTTCACTCCTCTGACCATGCCTCTTCGTCCTGGTGCCGCTCCGCTGAGGCGTTTTTGTATCCTTGTTAAAACATATTGCTCCTGTCGTCGTATTTTCCTCCTCCCAAAGTTTCATTTATCCATAAAGGCGCATAACGTCTGCTTTACTTGAGCATGTCCAGAAGTCAAACTTTTTGTGCAATGGTTAGCATCATCCTCTGCCTTTTGGGTGCAGAACGTTTCGTCAACATTGTGGGTTTTGTCAAACATACAGAGTTCAGAGTCACTGCAAGTTGTTTGCTTGCGATCAGACAACAGGAAACACGGCAGTTCAGCGTGAAGGAGATTGACAATGCTCAACAGCCAGTCAGGATGCAGAAGACAATGGGCAGATTCTCCCATAGCCAATAAAGACGAAGAACACAATGCATGGGTTCTCCCTTAGGACGCAGAACACAATGCGCGTTCATACGCTGTAAAAAAAACAAAAAAAACCCACTAAAATTGTGCTAAAAAAAAAAAAAAAAGAAACAGCAAGTCCGCGAAAGTTGAACTGTGATGGAGCGAGGGAACATTGTATATACAAGTATAAAAAAAACTAAATAAAAATCGTGTGCTCAGCCCGTAACATTAGATGCATCAGATGTACCTACCAGGGGTGTCACGAGACACCCAACGATGCACAAGAGTGGGTCCATGAGAACGAGACGAGACTTTAACATTAATTTGAAGAAAAGTACAATGAAAAAATATTAGTGCAATGAAAAAATATTAATTTAACTGAGTCACAGAACAATGCAGATGCATTTTGAAATGTTTATTGTGCTACAAATCGACACTCAAAGACCAAATAAACAACTGTTCTGATAATATATAACATTAATAATCTTTCTACTACAGCTCACTGTTTTTCTCGTGTTTGTCTTTATTTACTGTACATCAGGGCTATCCAGCTGACCTTTCATATTTATCATAAAGAAATAATAAACACATTTAAAGACAAATCTGTTTTTATTAATTAGCAATATTTTTTGCCCTTTTGCTGGGTTTTTGTTTTTTATTTCTGCAATGAGCCACGTTCCACAGATGGCCCCTGCGCTACACATTGGACACCCATGCGTGTTTTGCCAGGAAGGCGAGTGTGTCCAAGCTCTGCCTTCTTGGCACTATTGGTAAAGGCTGGGTTGCATTGTTGGGGGATGACTTTTACAGCTTTCAGACGTGTATTGTACGGCATCCACGTCACGTCACTCGCGGGCACTGTGAACACCAGGGTAGGTTGGATTGCAAGGTGTGCCTAAAGCACTTCATGGGTGCTTCCAATATTGCCTTGCACAGTCACTTCCATATTACTGTTATTACTCATTATCATTCATAGCATCTATGCCATAGTTCAGTCTGATTGGCTTCTGATGTCTTGTTCTCATCATACAGCTTTTCTCCAAATGAGAAAGCTTGTCACATTTTCACGAGATCTCGTACCTAATGAAGTGTCCAGTGAGTAGAATAAAAATGCCATGCTAGTGAAAAGTGTCTTCTACTGGCAGTCATGAAATATAAGGCTTTATTAAGTTGACATATAAAATAATGTGATTCCAAGCAAATCATTTACATCACAGCAAAAATATTTACAGTCTGTAGATATATTTATAAATTAAATGACCTCTCTCTCTCTTATACACACACACAAACACACACTGTATCAAAGCAGGTGACTGTTTTTACATTGTTGTACAGAAGCTTCTGGTACGATCACTGGAATGTCAAGTTAGCCAATGACGGGATGGAGGTGTAGTCTATCGGACTCAAATTTTCAGGCAACTTCTTCATCATGTAAAAAGGTGTAAAGTGCCAAGGAGGAGGAGAAGCAGCAGCATCAGGCTGCACTGAACAGAAGCGTAGCTTAGGTTAGCTGTAGCTTTGTCATTCAAAGTCGTCCTCATACTCGTACTTGTCCAGGTCCAAGTTGCAGTGAGGACTGGGGATCTCAAAGAGGTGTCTCTTAGTCAGAGCCAGGTCGGCTGAGATGTGAGGTTCTAAGGGACTCAGCGGGTTCTCGTACCTGAAAAGACGCAAAATAGCAAACATTGGTCACTGAAAAACTATTACTTTACAAACATGGAGTTCCAAAGTTTGCGTTTCCTTTCTTTCCTTTTTTAACCCGAAGAAAAATTATGCAAAACCCAACAGGACGATGTGGGTGGAGACGCCAAAGGAGAAGCACATGAAGGTGAAGCAGAGATGATGCAGGAGACCAGACCATCTAAAATCCACATACAATATACAAAAAAAAAACAAAACGGCTTTTGGTAACACGTTGGGAGTTGTTTCTTAGGAGAAGACTGGTCCGGAGAGCAGGAAGAGGAGAACATTTGGTTGTTTGGTACTGTGGTGGTCTTACCTTCCGTGGTAGGTGGTGGCCCACCTTCACAGGTTGGTGGTGGTCCTAAAGTTCCACACAACAAACTCATCAACTACGAGCTAACAGTCAGACTGTGATGCACTTCCACCTCATGTCAGTGGCCCCTCATATACACTCCTGATCAAAATGTTAAGACCAGTTGAGAAATTGCAAGAATTTAGGGAACAAAAAAGTCTCAGCTCAAATGGAGGATGTTGCCAGTGCCGAGTGCAGTCCAATAACCATCAGACAGCGTCTGCGAGAGAAGGGTATGAAGAGCAAAAAACGCCACAAAAATGCCCGTTTGGAGAGCATCAAACATGGGACATTGAAAGGGGGAAGAAAGTTTTATTCTCTGATGAGGAAAAAATGTAACCTTGATGGTCCTGATGGCTTCCAACGTTACTGGCATGACAAGGAGATCCCACCTGAGATGTTTTCCACATGGCACAGTGGAGGGGGCGCCATCGTGATCTGGGCTACATTTTTTCTTCAATGGAACAATAGAGCTTCAGGTTGTGCAGGGGTGTCAAATGGCAGCTGGCTATGTGGAGATGTTGCAGGGGACATCCCTCACGACTGAAGGCCCTCGTCTGTGTGGTAACGACTGGCTTTTTTAACATGACAACGCTGTAGTTCACAATACCCGCCCGACAAAGGACTTTTTCCAGAGGAACATCATCACTCTTTTGGACCATCCTGCATGTTCCCCTGATCTAAAGCCAATTGACAACATTTGGGGATGGATGGCAAGGGAAGTTTACAAAAAGCCCTTTTTTGAAAATGTTATTACTATTTTTGTTTTGTTTTTTTCAGCTATGGTCTTAAACCTTTGATGAGCTGATGAACAGCCTATTTCACTTTAATGGCTGTTTGCAATAAATTGCTTACTCAAAATTTTTTTTAATCTCACTTCCATTTCTTCTTTTTGCATTTTGAAGCTCTACTTAGAACCTCCTTAAGATCCAACAGTGCAAAATGTACATTCTTGCCATTTTTCAACTGGTCTTAACATTTTGATCAAGAGTGTATTTCTTCCCATTAGGTGAAATGTGTGTGTTGGTAAGAAAACACACAATGCATGCAGCCTTGTTGCTGGAGGTCATTGGATGGTGGCGCTGTACCTCATCAGGTGTGCACTGAGTGTCGTGTAGTAAAAGCGTCTTACACGTCATTGCAGTGATCAGCGGCGGCCTCCTCGGCCACCAGGATGTCGTACTCCTCTGCGGCATATCTCTCCCAGTCTGACATTTCCTGGCCGTCCGTCTCCACTTCCTGTCAAACACGGCCACAGAGGTTACATCATGCTAACAGACATCCCGAAAGGCGGCGTGATGATGCTGAGCTCACCCTAATGACAGAGAAGGGGTCCCTCTGCTCGTGGTCCAGGTACTTCTCGATGTTGAAGAAGGTGTCGAAGAAGATGTGCGACAGCTTGCACCTCTTCAGGTCTCGCAAGGCGATTTTCCCTGCAACCAACATCACCATCAGAGAGACTCAAAGAGGCAACAACTGTAAGGACCTCCCATCCGGCAGACGGCACGTTTTTTTTGTTCTTTTTAATACAAATTCAATATTGTATTGGTGTAATTATAAGCCTCATGTTCCTTTCTGAGTAAAATAAAACCTCCGTCCAATGAATGACACGGCGTTGTAAAAGATTTCTCCACAAAAAGGTACGCCTCTAACCCCTAGGTTCCCAAAGTGGGGTACATGTACCCCTGGGGGTACGCAGACTGCCGTTGGGGGTACGTGAATAAAAATGTTAAAAATGGCTTGACTACATCAGCGCCTACACTGAGATTTACTTAATGCGCTCGAACGCCTCATGTGAACAGCCACAGCCGGTAGTACCAAAAGTGCCTGTACTGTTTCACTGTTTAGCTAATTGGAAGATGGCGTCACCTTTGATTTAGAACCTACGGAGGGAACTAAACATTCCCTGATATCCATCTACAAGCCAGATTAATGTTCAGCTGAGGGAATACGCTAGATATGCTCACACAAGCACAAGGAATAAAATGCAAAATGAAATAATTAGGCCAATGTTAGTAGACGTGTTATGTCACAATACTCAGCCCATTAGTCTTCTTAGATTACAATATCTGCTGGAGGAATCGGCACTCTGACGCATCAATCAACTGGAAGAAAACACTTCTTTATGATAACAACGAAAACATTTTAGAAGAAAAAAATTAATAAGGTTGCTACAAAACACATCAACACTGCCATCTATTGGTCATAATGAGAAACAACAAGAAGACATATTTCAAATATGAAAAAGATAGTTGTTGCACCTATTTATTTCCTTTTTTTTTTTTCGGGGAATTTAGGTTTTGTTGAGCCGCAGCCTGGGTTGGTTGAGCCACTTTTGCAGAATACCCCCAAAGTCAGGAAGCCCCCAAGATTGCTTTCACAAATGTGTCTTCTTTGGGCGTTGTGGTCACTTTGTTGGGTGGTCCTTGAACACGCCATGTGTGATGCAGATTGAGACTTATGTGTACGACGTTCTCCAACGCGGCACAGACAGACGCGTATTTCCTACTCTTCCTTTCCCCTCGTCCTTGTTCACAAATGGTAATGCTGTGTGTAAATGCACAAAGTTAGGTTTAATAATGTCAGCTCTGAGAAGTGTGTGAGAAGTGTTTCTCACTATCTGAAATGAAGTCAGACTAAATCTTTCCTGTTTTAGATCACTTAGGATTACCAAAATTATTTGTATTTGCTAAATGCTGCAATTATGTGTGAGAATATTTTAGGTTTTTTTTAAAGGTACTTTTTTCAGAGTCAAAAGTTTACATACATTTCTTTAGTGTTTGGTAGCACTGCCTTTAGCCTGTATGACTTGGGGGAAGTGTCTTGGGTATCCTTCCACAAGCTTCTCACAATAGTTTGCTGGGATTCTGTCCCATTCCTCCTGACAGAACTGGTGAAGCTGTGTTAGGTTTGGAGGCCATCTTGCTGGCACATGCCTTTTAAAAACTTTCTATGGGTGGGCACTCCAAAACATTGTTTTTTGTCCTGAATCCACTGACTATTTTGGTGGTATTCTTAGGGTCATTGTCTGTTTTGAAGACGCATTTTTGGCCAAGCTTCAACTTCCTGGCTGATGGCTTAAGATGTTGCGTCGATATTTCCACATCATGTTCTTTCTTCATGATGCTATCTAATTTATGAAGTGCACCATTTCATCCTGCAGCAAAACCAAACGGTTCCATTTTACTTTCATCAGACAAAAACAAACAAAAGAAACAACACTTGTTTCTCATAACTGTACTTTTTTTCCACGCAAATTTTTAACTTAATTCTCATAAAGCAGCAATTCTTTTCCCTATTCTAATACTACAACTTCCTATTCCTGCACTGTCAGCTCCTAGTAAGCCTATGGGGCTAAAGTTGATTGTGCTACGTGAATCCTGCCTAGCAACAAGTGGCTGTACTAAAAAATGTTCAATATTTTTTTTGTGTATGTTTTGTAACAAAACATGTTTTTATAATGAATTACCATGTTTTTTCCTCAGGCCATTCAATCAATTTATCATTTAAGTGACTTTTCGTAATGAAAGGAATTCCTGTTGAAGCTCTAAAACAGTCACATCGAATTACTGTGTGAAATGACTCCGCACGCCACCCGCTGGACCTCAGGTCACATTCGGGCTAAAGCTAACTAACCATATGACACCAGCAGCTGCAGACCCACATGTCAATCAAAGACTGCAGGTTCAACATGCTGAATGTTAGAAAATGTGGAGTCGGTCTGATTTAAGAGACAAAAAAGTCTGACCTTTGACTTCTGGCTTGACAATGTCAAGCATTTGGCAAAGGCAGTCCTCAAAGGGCAGCGGCTCGATGGCCATGCTCTCCAGCTTTTGGCACTGCTCCTCGTAGAAGTACTCCAGCTCGTACATGCTCAGCACGCCGTCCCCATCCAGGTCCATGCAGCGGAACCAGTACTCGATACTGGGAGCGCCAGGATGAGAGGGGACGTGTCAAGTTGCTTTCTTTTACAGCACAAATACATCGTGACTTGTTTCTACATACCTGGTGTCTGTTTTCTTGTCCTCCTCTGAGATGAGGAACCAAACAAAATCGGCGTAGCTCAAGCGGCCCTCCTTGAAGACACGCCTGTCCCTGATGGACACAAAAAAGCCACACACGTTCAACACTCAAAAACACAACATATTTTTCATGAATGAATGAATATAGGTCCACTTGTCCTCTCTGTACCTTAAATTGGCCAAAAATGGAAAAGTGACACAAAAAATGTTGCGTTGAAAACCATTGAAAATTTTAATTTGAAATGGGGGGAGTGTGTATGCTGATGCATTCGCCACTCTGTGAATTTCTGTTGCTATATATTTGTTGGACGGTGGAAAAGCCTGCCCTAGTGACAGTAAGTCAATCTACATTTATTGGCTTTGCTGTGAGATCATGTGTTTGAATCTGCTTCCTGGAATGTGTTTTGGTCGTGATGTCACAGGCAAGATGGCATCGGTTCAGAAAACTTGCTGGAGGGGGGCGTGTCAAAATCACCACTTCTACTTCATTCCTATTTCATAGTTCTTTTACTATGAGAGCTGTATGACAAAAATGCTTTGAGTACTTTCATTTTGTGATTGCTTTTTTCAAACATTTTTGGTGTCATGAGCACTTTAATGGCTGTGTGAAGTTGCTGGATATTGGTACGAACTGGATCACGCTGTTGTCATCCCAAATATGCTCAGTGGGCGACATGTCTGGTGAGTATGGTGGCCATGCAAGAACTGGGATTTTTTCAGCTTCCAGGAATTATGTATTGGGGCAACAGGGGGCAGTGCATTATCATGCGGCAACACGCTGTGAAACAGAAATGGGCCTCAGGATCATCTCTGTGTATTCAAAATGCCATCACATGACAGGGTATTTAAATCTCCTCTTAGAAGGAGCAGTGACCTACCTTGTTACCGTTCCTGAGAATATTCTCTCAATCATCTTTTGGGAAATGGCTGGAAGAAAAACAATCACCAGATGTTAGTACTGTTACGTTAATAAAAAAAAAAAAAAAAAAAAAAAAAAAAGAGACGTGTGCAGCACCTTGGTCGTTGTGCTGTGCCAGGTCCTTCTGGTTGATGTAAAGGTCATGGTCCGTGTCCAGCTCCCAGAACTTGCAGTAAATGACGTAGAAGTGTTCGTAGGAGAAGAACTCGGTCAGCTGGTTCACGTCTTCTTCTTGCTCCAGCATCGCAACATTCTGACATATTTTATTAAAAACATTACATAGAGAATTACATTTGGGTGGGTGGGAGGTGGGGGTTATTTGTAGTTTAGTTGATTTTTAGTAATCTACCTGAAGAAAGTTACTTTTCCGCAGCTCTGAACATGTTATTTTGCCAGTCCAGGAGCGGTTCACATTGTAAAATATTCTCTGGATCACCTGTGCCAATGGAAATGGGCAACAATCACAAACGTGCAAATAAACAATCAAAGTGTGCATATGTATCAACATTTGCATTTGGAAAAAAACTAACATTTTGAGGAAAAATAGGGGACCGAATTCAAAATAAGCCATTTAAATAAGACATTTACAGTAAACTACTTAACCGGGAGAGCGATGGTAAAGAAGGGCAAAATATGGAAGTTTCTCGGGAGAAATGGTTGGCCGGTATGAAAGTGCGTGTGGTGTGTCACTGTACCGTGGTGATGTATCTTGAGTGAAAGTCTAGTGCTTCCTTCAGGAAGGACAAGCCTGCGTGAGAGTTCACCACATCCTGAAATGGAACACCCAGAATAAAATAGTTTAACAGTACAGCAAAATTAATTGAACTGAAGCCTCTGATTGGATAGCTGTCAGGGCAAAAGTGCTGCTTATTACCTTCTTGCTGCTTTCCAACTACCTTTTATTCTTTTCTTAGCGTCTTTTGTTGTGAGAGAACAATGGCAAGTAAATACCGTAGCTACTGGAACTGGAACTAATCGATGTGTTAAAGCAGTCACCTTTATTGTAAATGTTGATTCGAAATCGGAGGAGAAGCCATTCGCAAAGGTGGGCTGTATGCCCTCTGAACAAGTCATATACATGGGAAATAATGTAGTACAAGCCGACCAATTCCAGCCTTTTCCGTCCGAGTCACCGCAGGTCGAGGTTAGATTGTTTTGGTGTACACTAGTACACTGTTGGGTGGTGTACGTAGTGTACACTGGGCATCAATGCAAGAGCATAATCCTTCAAATAATATTCAAGCAACAAAATGCATACATGTTGGCAGGCCTGTATGTTTATTATTGTGGTGGCACTGCTTCATACTGAGAGCTTTTCCAATTATTTTGGCTACCTGAAAGGTTCACTGCAAGCTATGACTACAATAACAAACATATTTCTAAATGCATACGTCTCTGACAGCGTCAATCACAACTTAAGACTGTGCAGATGTGCCTAATAAAGTGTACGCTGAGCTTATAGTAACATTTGTGAATTAGTCCTCAGTGACTTGGCCCAGCCAAGAAAAAGTGGCGAGCGTGTGCGGCTGCCCAGTACCTGCAGGAAGGGAATAAAGTCGTCTTGTTCCAGGTAATTGCAGCCAGGCTTGGCCAAAAGGTGCACAAATTTGGCCGCGTCGTCGTGGCAGGTCTGCAGCGTTCTGCGGGGAAAGGCAAAGAGGGAACAGATGGAACCAAGGTTACTCCTTCCTTCTTTGCCGCTTTTGTCTTTTATGTAAGGAGAGCAGCTCTTAACACATTTTGAAATTAGGATTCCGAATGGCTTCTGGATAATTAGCACTGTGAGTGGAGGGTGGGGTGTGTGTGTGTGGGGGGGTGTTTGCTCGGTTATGTGCTTGGGTCAAAGGTTGGGCCTGTGCATGCTTTCTGTAGGCTTGCACATGAATACAAGAACATGGAATAGTATGTAGGACCACCACTAGATTAGTTGTTCTAATGACCTTTTTCCACACACTAATTAATAGGACACATACAGCTACTGTCGCAGGACAAAAACAGTGATCTGGCATTGTTCAACTACAAGCGAGAACTATTAATGCTGCACTCCAGCCAATATGGAACTTACATATAGTACCTGGCACTTACATATAATGTAAGAGTTTTTTTTTTTTAAGCAACTGATTGTTGTGATGGATAAAGACATCTTGGCAAAGGGGACTGTGGTTTGAATCCCAGTCAGGGTAAATGGCAACGTATGACAATATATATTATTATTTTTGTTTTTAAGAAATAACAACAGAAGTTGGTCAAGTCCCCACCGAAGGCCCAGGTACTAATGCACTGCCCACCACCAGTCATCCCCATTAACCAGAAAGTAGCATGCTAACTAGGAGTGGGACTAAAAATATCAATATAATGTAAGATATCACTCGTGCTTTAATATTGTGTATGCCTTATGTACAAAAGGGGCTTTGACATAAACAAGTTCTGCTGTATCAATATTCTAATATGAGACTATATAACAGTATTAGGTACTTTTGGTATCGGGAGTATCAATATATCAGTCTATGCCAACTGGTGCATCACTAGATATTAGCATAGTTGGAAAAATATTACAATATTATTACATTGAGAGTTATTGATTACGACCTCAACTGCTAACTAACAAACGGATGGATATACAGTATAAACACAAATACAACACTCTCTTCTACTGTGTGACAATGTTGTGAAAAAGAGTTTGCCCCCTTGCTGATTTGTTATTTTTTTGCATGTTTGTCACACTTAAATGTTTCAAATCAAACAAATTTAAATATTAGTCAATGACAAAACAACCGAACATAAAATGTGGTTCTTAAATGTAACATTCTATTATTAAGGGAGAAAAAAAATCTAAACTAACATGGCCTTGTGGTTTATCACACCTGAGTTCAAGTTCTCTAGCCACACCCAGGCTTGATTACTGCCACACCTGTTCTCAATCAAGAAATCACTTATATAGGACCTGCCTGACAAAGTGAATTACATCAAAAGATCCTCAAGCTAGACATCATGCCGAGATCTAAAGAAATTCAGGAACAAATGAGAAAAAAAGTAATTGAGATCTATCAGTGTGAAAAAGGTTATAAAGCCATTTCTAAAACTTTGGGATGCCAGCAAACCACACAGAGCCATTGCCCACAAATGACAAAAACATGGAACAGTGGTGAACCTTCCCAGGAGTGGCCGGCCAATCAAAATTACCCCAAGAGTGCAGCAACGCCTCATCCAAGAGGTCACAAAAGACCACACAACAAAAGTTGAACTTTTTGGAATGTATGTGTCCCATTACATTTGGCGTAAAAGTAACGCTGCATTTCAGAAAACGAACATCATGCCTACAGTAAAATATGGTGGTGGTTGTGTGATGGTCGGGCGCTGATTTGCTGCTTCAGGACCTAGAAGACTTGCTGTGATAAATGGAACCATGAATTCTGCTGTCTACCAAAAAATACTGAAGGAGAATGTCCGGCCATCTGTTCCTGACCTCAAGCTGAAACAAACTTGGGTTCTGTAGCGCGACAATGATCCAAAACACTCCAGAAAGTCCACTCTGAATGGCTGAAGAAAAACAAAATGAAGACTTTGGAGTGGTAGTCAAAGTCTTGAGGTGCTGTGGGATGACCTTAAAAAGGTGGTTCATGCTGAAAACCCTCCAATGGGGCTGAATTACAACAATTATGCAAAAATGAGTGGGCCAAAATTCCTCCACAGCACTGTAAGAGACGCAAACGCTTGATTGCAGATTGCAGTTGTTGCTGCTAAGGGTGGCCCAACCAGTTATTAGGTTTAGAGGGCAATGATTTTTTTCCACACAGGGCCATGTAGCTTCGGATTTTTTTTCTCCCTTAATGATAAAAAAATTTCATCTAAAAACTGCATTTTGTGTTCAGTTGTGTTGTTGTAGACTAATATTTAAATTTGTTTGATGATCTGAAACTGAAGTGTGAGAAACATGCAAAAAAAGAGAAATCAGGAAGGGGTCAAACACTTTCACACCACTGTATATAGTAATTATATCATTGTAAAAAAACAACAAATCCAATATTGGCCTATCACAGTACTGTACACACAAGCAAGCACAGGTCCTGTTATTCTTGTCCTATTTTTATTCGCAGTGCAAATGTTTGCGAGCCCTTGGTGACCAATAATTTGTGTTTACTGATGGCAGTCCTAACAGGGCCGTGGCGAGCTTGTGCACAAGCAGCCCAGCTGAAAAGAACAACAAAAGGAGCCGTTGTCTTACTTTCTCCACATCGCCACGAACTTGTGAACAGACACGAAGCCCGTCCTGTCGCCTCCGGCCAAGCAGAACAATGGCACCTTCCAGTAGAGGGGACACTCGCAGGCCTGAGGAGACACTTGTTGTTACTGTGGATATGTTAACAGTTATAATAGCAGCATAATGGCGCTAGTGAAACATTGCATCACTTGATGACTTCCCTGAGGAAACACTTCAGGCTTCCCTCAAACCATGGCACACTCGACTCAAGGAAAGCGAGTACATATTTTAAGGTATGAAAAGGAGCAAACATTGAAAATGGTATAATAACTTTGCATGGTGGCATGCTGCAAATCACTCTCACCTTGGCAACCTGCCCCATGTCCTCAATGGTGGCCCTTTCATTGGGGAATTGGCAAAACGTTGCCTCGACTTTGGAAATGAGGCTGTCGATGTTGAGGTTGGCTTTAGGCCGACCCAGCGGGAAGTAGAACTTTGGAATGCTTTCGCTCAGCGGGTTGGTGACGGGCTCCTCTGTCCTCACTTGTGCCTGAAAATCCAACAAAACACACAGAGGTGAGGTGTTAGCCACAGACGCTATCATATGCTAACAACACTCTTTGAACAGACTTGCTAACACTTATCCACTCCATCCCAATACAGTATTTCCTCATATAGTGACTATGGTTGCTTACTTACTCAACTGCAGAGAGTACTGGGTGTTTTATTTGTATAAATTATTTTATAAGTATATTATTGAATAACATTTATTTTAATTAAAAAATGAAATAGATTATCAAATATAATTACTTACTATGTTATTATAATATATATTTATTTATTTATATATCATTATAATAATTAAAATATCATATTGTCATGAAAATATATAAATACATCACCATTACAATTATATTAAGGCCTTTATTTGTATGTAAATATTTTATAATATTACATATTTTTTTCTCAAATAAATGACCAATTATGATTTGTAAACACAAAAGTATTACAATAATTATACTAATAAATTTAAAAAATACTTATTATATATGCATTCTGACCGTGGTTACTTATTGAAAGGTCACTTTATTTCTAATTTGGTTTTGTTTGTCCTGCCCAAAATAAAGCAGAGAAAAAGCTTTACAGATGCCATGTCTGCTGCAAGCATTGTGTGTTGTAGTAAACTTGCTTACTCCGACACATGATCAGTCATAGTGGTATGAACTGTTTTTTTTTCCTGAGGGGGAAAATATAATTTGTTTATTTGGGGAAAGGTGTTTACTTATTCATGTGGATGATGGGCAAAGAGCAGAGACTACTATATGATCACTCTTGACCTGAAAAAAAACATCAGCTACTTTGGCCTCTGCAATAACGTCTTCACCCACTCACACTTCATGTTCGGTCTTGTTTTTTGTAGAGCCAATAACTCTCAGCCGACTGTTTTGATGTCTTCACTGGCAGAGGGGATTGAGAAACTACCATCATCATCATCTACGGCACTGCCACAAGGTTTCACAACATTAAGTGACCCTGCACAATCTATTGAGCTGTAGCAAAATTGACACCAAAACATTTGACATAGCTCTCAGTATGATGCAACAATTATGTGCACAGATCTTCAATTCAACATTTGTAAAGACTGAATACAGAAATCAACACATAAATAGGATGATGCATGCAAGGCATGCATACAAGCGGCATGATCTATTGTAAGTTGGTTAGCAGTTAAGTACATAAACCATCTTTTCATATGCCAACAGATTTTGCAGACGCAGCAGGAAAAAACACATGCCACAGTCATATATAATATGACACAGACCCTTTCTTTATAGTGTTATAGATCCTGGAAGCTTGGGTTGGGGTTAGAGTTAGTTTGAGGCCTGATCAGTAACCTCAAAAAGCAGCAGCACTGCCAAACTCCAATGGATGTCGCTGCCACTACTTGACGTCACCCAAGTCATACAGTAAACGTCACTTTGTAGATGTCAAATGACATCAGGAAGCTGACATTAAGTTCCCCTTCCTGATTCGCTGTTGCGTCTCCACGGCAAAGTAAGTGGTGCTCAGACGTCTCAAGCAACACACGGAAATGCAACTTTCATCTTTTTTATTCCAACTGCGAATAAACTAACTCAGCGGTAAGATGCCTATATCTATAACAAAAGCCATCCATTTACTTGTAGCGGCTAGTTATGTGGAAAAAAAAAAAAAAGTCAATTGTTTGATGGCTCTGCTTTGCGTCCTGAACGCCACTATAGAAATGTGTGTTTTCTACACCTCCATTAGTGAAACTAATATTTCATAATTCATTGGAAAATGTTGCCTTGACTTTGGCTGGATTGTGTTTTGCATAATCATTTTCAATTCTGTACATCTGTAATGTTTGATAGCAAATGTTAACTGGACTTGATACATGACCTGTATGTACAATCAACGCTATGCACAGTCGCTATTTTGACTCAGATACTACTCCGGTTATGCACAAATCTATTGAGGAATTATGTGTAAATATCTTTATTGCCATATTGAATTTAATTGTGAATTATTGAATGATATCAACTATTTTGATGACCTATAAACTTTGAAAATGTGAATGTAAAATACTAATCATTAGTATTTAGTATTGTAGTTTCCAGTGATGTGCAGGCAGGAGACGCAGGGGAAGCATAATTAAAAATAACGAGTCAGCAGAAAATCAAGTGCATTCAATATATTTTTATGCTCAGCTGAATGAATGAATGAATTTGACTGCCAAGATCGAGGCAAACCTAATATATACCCAAACTCACCAGGAGGTGATCAGACTTTTACAACAAAAAAATCAGAACTTTTGCTGGAGAAGGAAAGGCTGCATGCACTTCATAAATAAAAAGGTAAGGACACAAATGTTTTTCAGATGATAAAACAAATAAATAAATGGGACTAAGAAGTATCTGAAAACATTTTTTAACCAAAGTGAATTATTCTCCTCTTTTTTTTGGGTTATCCTCTTAACCTCTCAACCTGCATTAACATTAAAAAAACGCCAAAGGAGTAGTGCCTCACCAGCCATGAACACATACATACATACACACGGTGACGAAAATAACCCTGCGATTTTGCAAATTCTCCCACTTTGAAATCATGAAGGGGTCTGAAAATGCATCTTAGGTGCATGTCTACTGTGAGAGACATAATCTAACAAAAAAGTCAGGAAATCACAAGGTATGATTTTTTAAATAATTTATTTGTATGTTACTGCTGCAAATAGGAGGAGGGAATACATGGCCCCGGTCATCCTATCCTTAATAGTGCAGTCGTCCTATCCATGTGCAGAAAAACACCCCCAAAGCATGATGCTTCCGTCCCCATGCTTCACAGTAGGGATGGTGTTTTTGGGATGGTATTCCCCATTCTTCCATTCTCCTACCAAAAAGTTCTATTTTGGGCTCATCTGACCACATAACTTTCACCCATGACTCCTCTGGATCATCCAAATGGTCATGGACAAACTTAAGACAGGCCTGGACATGTGCTGATTCAAGCAGGGGAACCTTCCGTGCCATGCATGATTTTAAACCATGACGTCTTAGTACCCACAGTAACATTGGAAACAGTGGTGCCAGCTCTCTTCAGGTAATTGACCAGCTCCTCCCGTGTAGTTCTGGGCTGATTCCTCACCTTTCTGAGTATCATTGACATGCCACGAGGTGAGATCTTCCTTGGAGTCCCAGTCATCCAGCCTTGTGGAGAAATTTTGTCTCTGGTGTCTTTGGACAGCTCTTTGGTCTTAGCCATGTTAGTAGTTGGAGTCTTACTGATTGTGTGGGGTGGACAGGTGTCTTTATGCAGCTACTGCTCTCAAACAGGTGCTTCTCATTTAGAATAATAAGTGGAGTGTAGGTTGACTTTTTAGAGGCAGGCTAACAGGTCTTTGAGGGATAGAATTTTTGCTGATTGGCAGGTTTTCAAATACTTATTTGCAGCAGTAACATAAAAATACATTATTAAAAAAAAAAAAATCATACATTGTGATTTCCAGACCTCACAGTGGACATGAAAATTTCAGTCTCTCTCTCTCTCTCGCTTTTTAATTTTTTTTTATTTTTTACAGTTTATAGCAGAGAAAAGAACACTGCAAATTTGCTGGGAGTGAATGAATGCTGAACTGTAAATTGGCAGTGATCTACCGTCATAATTAACTAATGTCATAATTAACTAATTACCTTTTTGTCTATGTTTGCATGCGGTATATGCTAGCATAACGCAGTTCTGAACAGACATGGCATGCTTCAAGGTGACCCAAGTACGATCATGACCATGATCATGATTGATCATTTTTAGACCTAGACCTTAAACTCAAAAAGTTATGTATAACAACTACTGTTACCACGTAAAATACTCAATTCAAGGAAAGAAAAGGCAAGGAGACTATGTTTGGAAGTTAAATACTAGGCGCACATGACAGGAGAAAATTACAATGGGATATCTAAAATGAGATGTGAGTGAGTCAACAGTTTGTGCTGTGGGATAAGTAAGGTCTACGCTTTCACCGGGTGCCATTCTAGTTCAAGTCTCATGTAACACCTGAAAACATGGCCCGAACTGTAAACACTGGTGAGGGTACACACCGTGAAAATGAATGCGCCTGATCCTCTGCTCTTGCTCTGCTCCGGATCGGTATCAACGATGGCTATACAAGGACATAAACCTTCGTGCTGACTGCCCCTCCCCCCACGCCCCATGCTAACCACTAGCTGAGTGCCTGGAGCTTGGACTCGCTAAGCCCTATGACATTTTACACATTCCCAATGATGTGGCCTGAAGCGAGGACAGCGGAACGGGCTGTGGGTGGCATTCCACACGAGACGAATGTCGCCAGTGAATGTGCAAAAGGCCTTAGGAACACCTGTGCTACTGGCCAACTAATAACCACAGTTTCCCTCACCATTATATGACAGGTGCCACACCCCAGGCCTAATTACTTCAACACCTGTTCTCAATCAAGAAATCACTTAAATAGAACGTGCCTGACAAAGCGAAGTACACCAAAAGAGCCTCAAAAGCCAGACATCATGCCGAGTTCTAAAGAAATTTAGGAACTAATGAGAGACTGTAACTTAGATGTATCAATCAGTCTGGAAAAGGTTATAAAGCCATTTCGAAAGATTTGGGGCTCCAGCAAATCACAGTGGAAGCCATTGTCCACAAATAGCAAAAACATGGAACAGTGGGAACCTTCCCAGGAGTGGACGGCCAACCATAATTACCCCAAGAGTGCAGCAACGACTCATCCAAAAGGTCACAAAAGACCCCACAACAACATTCAAAGAACTGTTCCAAAAAGTTTAACTTTTTGGAAGGTGCTTTCCCATTACATCTGGCGTATAAGTAACACCGCATTTCAGAAAAAGAACATCATATCAACAGTAAAATATGTGGTGGTAGTGTGATGATGGTCTGGAGCAGTTTTGCTGCTTCAGGGCCTTGCTGTGATAAATGGAACCATGACTTCTCCTGTCTACCAAAAAATACTGATCGAGAATGTCCAGCCATCTGTTCCTGACTTCAAGCTGAAACAAACTTGGGTTACCCAGCAGGGTAACCCAATGATCCAAAACACACCAGCAAGTCCACCTCTGAATGGCTGAAGAAAAAGAAATGAAGACTTTGGAGTGGCCTAGTCAAAGTCCTGACCTGAATCCTATTGAGATGCTGTGGGATGACCTTAAAAAGGTGGTTCATGCTGGAAAACCCTCCAAGGTGGCATTTTGTGTTCATTTTTGTTGTCATTGACTCATGTTTACATTTGTTTAATGATTGGAAACATTTAAGTGTGACAAACATGCAAATTAATACGAAATCAGGAAGGGGGGAAAACACTTTCACAACATTGTATATACAACGTATATACTGGCCACGGCATTTTGTGAATATAAAATTAATTTATTATTAATAAGATACATTATGAGATACTGCACTAATTTGCTATGTCACATGTAACACAGTGTATGTTAATATATGCTAAGTTATCTGACCAAAACATGGACAATTTGATTTTAGCAAAAAAAAAAAAACAACAACAGACATACCAAAGTGGCCCGCCGTATCCTTCAATTTTTTTGTATGCGGCTCTTGCTGGACAAAGTTTAGACACCCCGTTATAAACATAGCAGTCACACTTACCCATATGATGACAGGACCTATAAGAAGTTAAATTTGCGGGACTACTTCATTGCAACAATGCTATCAAACACAACAGTGTGAGTACCATGATAGCAATCCACAATAAGAGACCACTACACTCATACTGACCCCGGCCTGTCCTTGCTGGAAGGCTTTAAGCCTCTTCTTGAAGCGTGAGGGCAGCACAAAGTCACAACCCCGTGCCAGCAGAGCTAGTTCCTTCCTCAGGTCAGGGTCCTGGCGCAGAGACAGCTCCCTCATTCTCATCCTCGCCACACACACCAACACGGGGAACACATAAACAAATCCACAGTGGTCCACACAAGTCAGGCTTTGCTGCTGCTTGGTCGCACAAAGTTGTATGTATCCCTGCGATTGTCCTCTGTCAAGACTCAAGAGAGCAGCTTAATGCAAGGGAGCAGCTGCTCCTGTGACTCGCTCTCCCATTCCAGATCGGGTCACACAATCTCAACTCTACTACACAACACACACACCCACACAGAAGGCACGGGGTCAAAAGGCAGTGCTCTCCTCAAAGCTGTCGGGGAGATAAGGAGTGACAGGACGTCTCACTCCCTGTATGTATGGGGATGGGAGGGGTGTGTGCACGCAGAAGAGCTGCCCTTTCCAGTTTGCATTCCTGCATGCTTGTGGAAGGTTACTCAAAGAGACCTCACCACTATGGCCAATTGAAGGATGCATCTTCACACCATCATGACTGGCTAGTTTACACCAATCGCTTCATCACACCTTGTCCAAGGGGAATTTCAAGCACTTTCAAGATGAGTTTTATAGCTTTTTCTGCTACTCTACAGCTATGGCAAATCCTGCGCCATGGTGCGGTTCGAATTAATAAATCACGCTGTTTTGTGGTTGAATACAGTCTATTATTTGTTAAAAATATGCATATTTAACCAAATTGTAAGTATTTTTTTTTTGCATAAATCAAGCATGTTTTAAGCATAAAATGTCTAAATCTAGTAAAACACAAATATAAGGCATTCAAAAGACGCATTCAAAGACATTGATGAAATGCAGTATCTATACCGGTCACTAGTGTTACTGTAATGTTTGGTGTGACACAAGCACCAGATTTGATCGCCGAAACAACAGGTTTTATTGCAGGTTTGAATTACCTCACAACAGGCACAATAATCCCCAATAAAAATGCGGGCTCCCTTTGAGACTGTTACCTACGCAAAGCTGAAACTCAACTCTGAACCCCCAAGGTCACTTCCTGTCCGCTACTCTTTCAAGTCCCCTAGGAAACCCATTTATATTAACACACACGAGCACAAGTCTTATTTATGTCTTAAATGGCTTTTTTCTAGGAGATTAATGAAGAATTTATCTGGCAGTCTAGCTATCTACTAATGTAAATTCCGGACTATAAGCCGCTAATTTTTTCACATGCTTTGAACCCATGCTTTGAACTGATGCGGCTTATTTATGTCTATAAAAACTACGGCTCCAATGCTGCTTCGAGTGCAGCTTCAGACAATAATTAATTGGACTAGTCGCTAATATCACGTTTTGAAGTCTTACGCAGCGATCGTGTTTTGATCTGACTAATCTTAAGTAACTTTCATCAAGTGATCATAGAGATCAGCTTCTTCTTGGACTGCTCGGACAGCAGGAGCTGTTGAACTCAGATGGAAAAAAAAAAGCGTCTCACGTCTGTCATCTTAGCTAACGAGTGATGATGGGAACATGGAGTGTAGGTAGGATTGCAAAGTTCATAATATGTGATGAATAGGATGAATAAATTAAAAGAAAAAGATTGTACATGTAAAAGATTGATGCATAAAATTATTTTTCCATTTGATAAGTATGACAGTAACTTACGACAATAACTTTTTAATATCCATCCATTTTCTTCCGCTTACCCGGCCGGGTCTGTGTCGCGGGGGCAGCAGTCTCAGTAGGGAAGTCCAGATTTCCTGGCCTCCAACCACCTCTTCCAGTTCCACCGGGAGGACACCAAGGCGTTCCCTGGCCGGCTTTGAGACATAATACCTCCAGCGTGTCTTAGGTCTGCCCCGGGGTCTTCTCCCGGCTGGGTATGCCTGGAACACTTCACTAGGGAGGCATCCGGGAGGCATCTGGACTAGATGCCCGAGCCACCTCAACTGTCCGAGCTCCTAACCCTATCTATCGCTTAGGGTGAGTCCAGCCACACTATGGAGGAAACTCATTTCCGCCGCTTCTATCCATGATCTCGTTCTTTCGGTCACAACCCAAAGCTCATGACCATAGGTGAGGGTGGGAACATAGATCGACCGGTAAATTGAGAGCTTTGCCTTCTGGCTCAACTCTCTCTTCACTACGACAGTCCGGTACAACGACCGCATTACTCCAGACGTTGAACTCCTCCACCTGGGACAAGACCTCACTCACAACCCTGAGGGTGCAATCCACCCTTTTCTGAGTGAGAACCATGGCCTCAGATTTGGAGATACTGAGTCTCATCCTTAAGCTTCACGCTCATCTGCGAACTGCCCTAGTAAACGCTGAAGGTCACAGCCCGATGAGGCCATCAGGACCACATCGTCTGCTAATAGTAGAGACAAAATCCTAAGGCCCCAAACTGGACTCCATTGACACCTTGGCTGCGCCTAGAAATTCTGTCCATGAAAATTATGAACAGAATCGGTGACAAAGGGTAGCCTTGATAGAGGCCAACATTCAACGGAAACAGGCTCGACTTACTGCTGGCAATGCGGACCAGGCTCCTGCTCCAGTTGTTGGACCAAATGGTACGTAGTAGCGCTCCAGCAATCTTGTACTCCCCTAGCACCCACCCCCCACAGGACACCACGAGGGACACGGTCGAATGCCTTTTCCAAGTCCACAAAGGACACGTAGACCAATTGGGCAAACTCCCATCACAAGGTGTGCAAGGGTGTAGAGCTGGTCCAGTGTTCCGCAACCGGGACGAAAACCACATTGTACCTCCTGTAGCCGAGGTTCGACTAACGGTCATACCCTTCTCTGCAGCACCCAGGGAGACTGAGGAGTTTGATCCCCTTATAGTTGAATTCCCCTACACACCCTTGGTCACCCTTCTTGAAAAGGGGGTCCACCACCCCGGTCTGCCAATCCAGAGGTTCTGTTCCCGGCTTCCACGCAATGTTGAAGAGACGTGTCAGCCAAGACAGTCCCTCAACATCCAGAGCCTTGAGGAACCCAGGGCGAAACTTGTCTGGGGAGTGTTTTGACTATCCCAGATACCTCAGCCAGAGTGATGGAACTGTCCGCGGATCTTGTCATCAGACTGGAAGGTAAATCAGTGGCATTGAGAAGTTATAATATTATAAAATTATAATATTATTAGTGATATGGCTTAATTATTGTAAATAATTATAAGGAAAAACGACATGCTAAGCTATACAAGTGTCCACGGGGTTTCCCCTAGAATTTTCTGAAGCTGTGGTGGTGGGCTGCATGGGACTGCTGCCACTGTGTCGTGCCGCTGCTGCGTCTGCAATTTTCTTTTTTATTATGACAAATAATAACTATTTACGACTTATTTATTAACTTATTTATTTTACATTTTTTAAACAGCCAGCAGAACATGGACAGAGAACATGGCAAAACAGTTAATTTAATGGCAAAGTTGCTGTGAGCACTTAAAGTGAGAGTCTAAAATGTTGAGCCTCTTTTTGTTACCTGACCTATTTAGTCCAATAGTACTATGTGACTAGTACAAAGTGCAATATTTTGTACTATTTGACACAAACCTAAATTTAATTTGATGGCTGTTTTATAGTAAAACTAATACACTGGAAAAGAATTATGGCAATGTGAAACAAATGTAATAGATGTAAAATCTAGGTTGATACGTCGATGCTTGTATTTTGAAGCTTATTTTGCCTCCAACAGGAAGTCACTAAGTGCATGTTTTAATGGTGTGTAACTAGACAGTAGTTATGTTGTGGTATGCGGCTTTGCGGTAATGAGGAAATTAATACTTAATACTATGAAACATGTCAACAAACATTTTTTCATAGAAAAAACCCACCTTTGGGTCACAAATTTTATGTCAAGAAAAGTGGTCGACATCGACAGTGGGCATATTTTAATAATAACAACAACAACAACAACAACACGGTGAATCAGGACTTGAGTTGTTAAGTTTCCGTTTTAAAAAAGGCTACTTTTAAATGAAAAATATTAAAATGGCCCCTGCATCCCGTGATTTTTCAGTATCTGGTCCGCAGTGAAAAAAGTGTGCAATGTTATGAATGCAGCCGTGTTATTTTCAACATTCTCTGCAAGTATGAATGTCAAGAAAAAGAGACAACATAAACTCTCAATGACAGCTATCAGAACTTAGGTTTCCTGAGGCCAAATTAGCACACAACACATTCAGCAGACATCATGCATTCATCTAACTACTATGCTTCCCAAGTTATGCTGCTCTTTGTTTTGCCTTCCCTGTGCGAGTTCGGGCTGCCAGCCATTCCACATCTTATTATAGTTGATGGCCGACAATGGAGGAGGGAACGTGGGGGGGGTATGGGGGGAAGAGACAGACCCATCAAATTCAAAGAATAATGTCCGAACCAGTCTGCGCAAGCACCAGGCGAGTGCTGTTTGGGGCAGTCCAAGAAGCGAGCGTCGTCAAAAAAAAAAAAAACATTCCCTTTGGCTCACTGTTGTCCCAAAAGTGACGGCAATTACATCAATTCTTTGCAGAGTTGCTGATCTGACATACGTTGCTTTCCAATGTGCAGGCGAAAGGCCCTAAAAGCCTGCACACAATAGCCACGTAAACAAAGCAATATTTGCTTAATGACCAACAGTGTGAGATGAACTCGCATTATTTTTAGATGACAGGATGCCAAAGAGCATATTTTCCTACACTGGTTTCTGCACTTCCCGTTATCCTTCACGCAGGACACTGCGAGAGCTTGATAAGCTGTTTGCATGACGGCTTTTCATACAAGCCTTCTTTTTAATGGTAATCAATTCAAGCCATACGTGGAGAGGAATGCACAAACATAAGCAGATCACACAAAACTGTCAACTTGTGTGTGCTTGTTTTGGAGCAAACTAAATCTGAAGCATGCACCGTAAACACAAATAGCTAGCGGGCATAATGATGTTGCTTAGTATTAGTACAACAGTACTGTTACTGTTATATGAGCCGAATATAAGGAATGAATACAATAAAAACCTCCCCAGACACTTCATTATTTAATACCCGCACAATATAATGAGGTCCTGTTAATATTGAGAAGTAAAGACAACAACACTCAATGTTAACTTTAATGTCCAGATGAATGCAGCGCTTATGCAATATGAATCACGTTTTATGGCTTTCTTCCTTTGTCACAGAAGCGTATAAAAATGTGTTCCACTATTATAAGACGTAAAAACCAACAAAACACTCAACATAAAAACATGTTTACTTGTCACACAAGTGTGAAAAGAAGTTAACCACTGTCAGTGTTAAAATGTAAAAACAAGCATTTGGTCCTAATTTTAATGCCCAAGTGATGATGATGATATGAATCGCATTGTATAGCATTTTTTAAAAAGTAAAAAAAAAAGTTAATCGCTATTAATATCTCATAAGACATAAAAACAATAAAACAATGTAAACTTTAATGCCCAAATTACAAAGGCCTAATGCAGCGCTTAGAATCCCGTTCTGTCATTCTTGCTTGTCACACAAGTGTAAAAAAGAAAAACACAAAAATAAAACACTGTTTAGTGGTAGTTTAACTACTCTGAAAAAGTTGTGACACCACGTCAGGTTGACGCCCACAACGCTGCTGAATGTGATTTGCACCAAAAACCGGTTCCAGTCATGCTCCCTTGATTACAGAACAGATGTAATTATGAAACACAAACTCTGGAATTAGAAACTTTAAGTTAGAAGGAAATCCTTGCGCTTCTGTTTTCTCTTTAACATGCAAGACACAACTCGCAATGAAGACATGACCAAAAGAGAGTGTTCAATAACCCATAACCCCACCCATAAAGACTTCCGGAATCGGTCAATACTAGCATATGCAGTAGAGGTCTAAGACATGTGAATGAGGTTCCAAATTTAGGTCTCAACAAGGGTTTCAGGGAAGGCCGACGACAGGAACATGACGTGAGCAGGTCAGCTGCTTTGCATTGGTGTTCCCGGCAACTGTCATGTTGGCTTGGCAAAACAATCTTTGTGGTCACCAGCGGAATGACAACACAGACACGTTGCTACAATTATCTCAACCAGGGACACAACAGCTTGGGAAACCATTCATTATCAAAACTGATGATTCTGCTGATTCACTGATTTTCCTTATTAAGAGGTTTGCCAGTGAATCTTGGAGCTGCATCAGCTACAACTAGCTTGCTGCCTAAATGGGCTGCAAAAGATATTGAAACAGGAAGTAAAAGTACACATTGTGACATATATTAACAAAATTAAAAACGCGTCTGGTGGTGGACAATTTTGAAATGATGAATGTCTTCCAATCTTTAATGTGTGTGCAAACACTTTCACTTTGTTTTTTTAGATGTTTTTGTGTGCAAAGTATTTTTTTGAAATTTAAAACAATGTTTTATTTATGGTCATTTAATATTCAACAATATTTGGACTTCAACCACAACATCTGTGGCAAAATAGGTGTTAACTTCATGCGTTATGTCATTGTCAATTGTCAGAAAATGTTGTGAGACTTCACCTCAGAGAGCATTGAAAGTATCAACTGATGTCAGCCGAAGAAGTAGTCTTATACAGTGGTGTGAAAAAGTGTTTTCCCCTTTCCTGATTTCTTATTTTTTGCATGTTTGTCACACTAAAACGTTTTAGATCAAACACATTTAAATATTAGTCAACACAAACACAAAATGCAGTTTTTAAATGAAAGTTTTTATTATTGAGGGAGAAAGAAAACTCCAAACCTACATGGCACTCTGTGAAAAATGTATTGCCCCCTAAACCTAACAACTAGTTGGGCCACCCTTAGCAGCAACAAATGCATTCAAGCATTTCCGGTAGCAGAATTGTTGTAATTCAGACACATTGGAGGGTTTTCGACCATGAACAGCCTTTTTAAGGTCATGCCACAGCATCGCAATAGGATTCAGGTCAGGACTTTGTCTAAGCCACTCCAAAGTCTTCATTTTGTTTTGTCCGGTTTCTGTCCTGCCGCAGAACACAGGGTTCATTTCAACTTGATGTCACAAACAGATGTCCGGACATTCTCCTTCAGGATTTTTTGGTAGACACACTGCCACCACCATATTTTACTGTTGATGTATTGTTTTTCTGAAATGCGGCATTACTTTTATGCCAGATGTAATGGGAGATGCACCTTCCAAAAAGTTCAACTTTTGTCTGGTCAGACAACAGAGTATTTTCCCAAAGGCAATCAGTCTTTCCACACAGGGCCATGTAGGTTTTAATTTTTTTCTCCCTTAATAATAAGTTTCATTTAAAAACTGCATTTTGTGTTCAGTTGTGTTGTCTTTGACTTATATTTAAATTTGTTTGATGATCTGAAACATTCAAGTGTGACAAACATGCAAAAAAATAAGAAATCAGGAAGGGGGAAAACACTTTCACATCACTGGATATGTCTATGTCTTATACTGTATATGGATGCAATGTTGATTGCTACAGGGATTTACTAATAAATTACCATTCTTGTGGCAAAGAGTACAAGCCTCGAACATAAACACAATAACCTCCACAAGCGCTTTTTTGAGGGGATTTTTAAATTTTTTTTATTAAAAGACATACAGTGCTTAAACACCTTCCTGTTCCCTCTCAGTCTCTGTCAAGCATCTTCACAGGGTGAGTAACTTTACTGTATTTTTGTTCTATTTTGTCTCGTCATGCAGTAGCCTGGAACAAATGAATTAAATTCAATTATATCCTATGGAAAAATTGTTTTGAAGTTTTAGTCAATCATCTAATCACAGATGCGGCAGCATTTAATACTTTTAATAGTCTTATAAGCCTCGCTCATATTTCTTACAACACCTTCATCATGTAATTTCATTTATTCATTCACAAGACACTAAAATAACAACACTTAACGGGCATCTATTAGCGCCTGAGTCTCTGGCGACCCCTGACCCCTTTCTTAAAATAGGTAATAGCAGAAGCACATTATAAGGAAATACGACATGCTAAGGTATACATGGGTTCACAGGGTTCCCCTTAGAATTTTCTGAAGCTGTGGTGGCGGGCTGCATGGGACTGCTGCCACTGTGTCGTGCCGCTGCTGCGTATGCAATTCTTTTTTTATGACAAATAACAATTTTTATGACTTATTTATTTATTAACTTATTTATTTTACCTTTTTCAACAACCAGGTGAACATGAACAAAGAACATTGCCATGAAATCAACAGTTTTGCAAATTTGCTGAGAGCACTTAGTGAGTCTAAAATGTTGAGCCTCTTTTTGTTACCCGACTAGTACAAAGTACATTTTGTACTATTTGACACAAACCTAAATTTAATTTGATTGCTGTTTTTGTGTAAAACAAATACATGGGAAATGAAATAAAACTAACACATTTAAATAGTTTTGAAACTAATATGTGCGTAAATAATAAACTATAATCTATGTATCAATCTAGCATATACAGTATATCCATTCATACAATATATTACTTAACATTGTTTTCAACTTAAAAAAAATAATTTATAAGGTGTGTCTGTTTTTATTTTGTAGTGGCGGGTCGCCACAATCAATTACATGTAGAGGAAACCCTGGTCCATATACAAGCCAAGGTCATTACAGTGCACTCATGCTAGAAATATCAATCAAACATCTTCACTGAGCACCTCATAGAGTGTGAGCGCCCTGCCTTGCTTCTTCCCGACAGGGGAATTCTGGGTATTTAATGGCGACATGGGGGGGGGGGGGTTATGAGGCTATGTAGGGGTGTCCGATGTCAAAGTCACAACAGCTGTTGCAGGCTGCATCACCGTGGCATAAATCAAATTTTTTCCACTAATCTGCAGAGGAATGCATCAGTAGTAGGAATCCGTTTTGTTGTCTTTAAATAGAAGCACCCCTCACCCCTCTAATAACCTCACAGTCCCTTTAATATTGAGTCACACGTGGCCGCCACATGACATACTGCATTAGATTAGAGTGCACATATTTTCTAATTGCTGCTGCAGCTCTTCTTAAACTAGGAGTATGACAAAATATCAATATGGCAAAGAGTGCAACATTTGCCGTACCAGGAAGTAGGTCCAAATTTGACTCTACTATCACATGTTTTGATAGAAGTGTTATGCAGCCATCATGTTTTGATCTGACAAATCTTAAGTAACTTTGATCAAATGTAGAATGACTACATCTTCTGCTTGGACATACACCGCGCTAGCTGTTGATCTCGCTGTTGAGACGGCAACATCTCTCTTGCGTTTTTAAGTTCTTAAGTTGAGACTGAGCGTTGAGTTGAGACTGAGCGTTTGTTTTCACTTCCTAACGAAGTCATACAAGACTTTTGCATGTCTTATGAGACTTAAGCTCTGCAAGCATTTTAAAGAGTAACACCGTGAACGTGTTTTGTTGCTTGTTTTGTGCATTTCTTCTGTGATGCCACCCCAAAAGTGTACCACTAGTCAAATGTAATTAAAACTGTCAAAACATGACAATTGAATGAGATGGCATACCTTTTTGGAGCTGACAGACCTCCGTAGTATCCTGCCGTGGGGTCCTGTCACCCTGGTCCCGCCGCTGCATCCCGAGGGCAAGGTGGCGGCCGACGGGGGGCTTAAGGGGGTGTTGAAGGCGGTGGCCTTCTTCTCCGCCACCCAGTTCTTTTGGGACGCCACGTTGTTGTTCTCGTTGAAGGTCAGCGTCCTTTTCGTCATGGCACCCACATCGTTTAGATCGCACTGGTGTCCGACCTTGATGAGGTCCAGGTAGTCCTTTAAGACCGCCTGGGTTTTGGTGTCGCTTAGCCAGGTGAGGAAGAGCTCATCCACCTTCATTTTGAGAACTGGCTGCAGGATCTGGCTTGATGGCATTTTGTAGGAAGGCCTCTCCTAGGTTGCACAAGTGTAAGTACTCATGGAAAAATAAACGTATTTGCAAAAATGTCACATACTCGTGATTGTGGTTGGAGTTTTCAAGGGTATAGAACTGCACTGCATCCTCAAAGAGATTGGTTTTAAATATTTTTAAGCTACAATAACGCAGATCCAGCGCAGTTCTAGAGTGCATATGGGCGGTATGCAAGCATTCGACCTTGTTTCTAGTAACACTAAACACACCAGTCACTAACATTATTGAATTTCAGCGGGCCGTCTGTCAATGCTTTAAGCCCGCAGGCTAGCCTGAGCAAAACCACATAAATATTGGCTATTTTAAACCACCACAGTGCGACATATTATAGTTTAAAACCACGAGATTCACGTCAACTGACAGTTCTGGAATGTTAGAAAAGACATGACGGTTGTGAGAGCAGCTAGCAAAGTTACCATTAGCTAATTAGCTGTATCATGCTAGCTAAGGTACCAACCTGGTGTTTAAAGCACGTACACTCCAACCGCGACGTTACGACGCTACCTTATTCCCTTCATAGGAGACGCTATTTAACATATATTTGGGGTTTTAAAGGAAATACAACCGTAAAATGTTTGGAGTTCATCCCACACAAACAGTGCCGGCTACTCAGTAAGCTACAACTTCTAGAAAATCGCGTTCCCCTGGTAACCACTCCACGGAACTTATCGCGAGACCTTGCACCGGTATGCGGCGTTTACAGACTGCAGCGTCTTGCCCCTCTTGAAAGTTTCCGCTCCATCATCAGAGGTATCATCGCTACTTTCATTATGTTATTCCACATATGGAAAATGTTTTATGCTAAAAACATCCTTCAAAAATACACACGCGCGCACACGCACGCACGCGCACACACACACATACACCCTACTGTATATATAGTATATAAATATTAAAACAAAATTATACTCGTATATCATATAAAATACCAAACTAAAAAACATGTCTTAAAATTCACTGACGTGTTACTTGGAATATAATTTTTCATTCCCTATCTTTTATTGGTTTTGAATGAGTCAAATGCTGTAAACTCAATATTATCTGTCCATTTTCTACCATTTATCCTGTTCAGAATCACAGGCAGTTATTTTTATTACACACTCTGTTATTATATTTCTTAATTATTAAATGTTATTTATTAGGGCCAGAGCACCAGGCGGTGCGAAGGCCCTATTGAAACTGCTATGTTTATTATTATAATTATTATTATATTAGTTTTTTGTTATTCTGCGACTTTCCTCCCATTTTTGAGGGCCTTCATGAAAACTCACTAAAATTTGCCAGCGCGTCCGTTCTGGCGTAAAATTTGATATTTCAGGGGTCCCAAACACAAATTCCCAAAATTCACTCCGCAACGGCCCGTTTAAATAAAATAAAAAAATAAAAAAATAGCCACCAGTTTCATGGATCGTCACGAAATGTGGTGGAGACAACAGTCATGACAGGATGCACAAAAAAGTCTCAAGAACCAATACTCCCAAATGAACAGAGTGTCAGACATTGTGGTCGGCAGCGGCGGCGATTTTGGGGCGAAAGCCAGGGGTTGTATTTCGACAAACTCCTCGGGCACATGTGTCAAACTCGTGCCATGGAGGGCCGAGACGCTGCATGTTTTCTCTCCAACCGGTTTCTTCAGCAGGTGATTTAATTGATGAGCTCCTTCTCTCAAATTGAAGGTGTTGCTCATTAACATTACCTGCTTTAGTGATCGGCTGGAAAGAAAACCCGCATTGTCTCGGCCCTCCATGGCACGAGTTTGACACCCCTGTCCTAGGGACTTTGACCAAATGAGCCCGATGGACCATCAATGGAAACTCGACAGATGGGCGAAGTTAGATTGCGAAGGATTTTAGGCTTAGATGTGGGCGGGGCATTGCGACAAACTTTGATGTTTTGATTCTAACGTCGCTTTGAACGTTGAACAAAACTGTGAACGTTAATAAGTCGGCTCCACATGGTCAGATCTTCATCATAATTGATAAGTATGATCAAGACAACACCTTGAAGCTACACAGTAGTCACTTCCTGAATTTGTCTTAGCGCCACCCAGTGGGGACAGGATAAAATTTGTGATGCAAATTGATGCAAACTTTTCCTCCAAGGAGATTTTTCAGATCGACGTCAAATTCAATAGAAAGTATGACTGACAGACTGATGAGCTTGAATTGCGGACCATTATGCATGTAAAGCACACGCGGTGGGCGTGGCATTGCCTTCTCCACTGACCATCAAAGTGTCACAATTTGACTGCAGATTGTCACATGTGGTTGAAAACTTATACGGGAAGTAAGAATGTATGCCTGAACAATATGGTGCAGCTCCCATATGAGACCACCCCAAATTGACTGGCTAGCGTCCCCTATAAAGTTTGAAAAAATTATCACCCGCCACCCATTTCACAGATCTTTATGAAATTTGGTGGAGACATCACTCATGAAAGGACACACAAAAAGTCTCAAGATCCCATGTTAAAAAACAAACAGCAAGTCGGCCATTTTGTTTTAAAGCGGCCATTTTGAGCAAAAACCAGCGGTTGTATTTAAACGAACTAGTCCCAGCGACTTTGAGCAAATGAGGCCACATGAAAATCACAGATACTAGACACATGGGTGATTACATTTTGCGAACCATTTTAACATTCGCAAGAGGATGTGGGCGGAGCCTTGGAGGCTCGCTAAGCAACACGAAACTCAAATAACTCGACTCCACAAGGTCAGACTTCTACAATAATTGGTGTGTATGACGTAGATGACACCCTGAAGAGACCATATGTCACCTCAATTAATAACAGTGCCTCCTTGTGGCGACAGGAAGTGACAACTACACACACACACACACTTGATAGAAAAACCCACTCCTCTGAGTTCATTCACTGAATCGCTTTGACATTCATACAGGGCACATTAAACAGATTGATGATATGAAGCATGATATGAAGCATGATGTTTCACTTCACGTAAGACTGCTCCTCGCCATTGTCCATCAGACAGTCATAACTTCACTTCATATCATCAGATCGCCTTCAAAAGTGATATGAGCATAAGGGTTGGTGTCTGATGACGACTACATTTTGATATTGACCCCAATGGCGCCCCCAACTAGTGGAAATGTATAACTGTTGTAACAACCTTCTGCATGGTCTGATTGGTGGGTTGGGGCATCTGGCAGGAGTGACCACATGGCTACCTTGGCACCAGTGTGGCCCCCTCCTGGCCGAAAATTATAACTCCCTTCTGCATAGTCATATCGGCCCGAACTTTGTGTTGGTGAGTTGGATCACCCTCCAGTTCGTGTATAAATCGACTCAGATGGCGCCCCTACTGGATAAAAGTGATGCATGTTAAAATTCTGCTCAAGACACTCCAATTTTTTTCAAACCAGGGATACCGTCGTCGAGTCCTGCGTCCGTGTGCCCACCGAGTCACATGAACCCCGAGTTGCGTGGGGGAGTGAGGGCCCGTGCAAAGTTTTCTGACTATATTTAAAAATAAATTCACAACCAGATAGCAAAATTTGTTCACCTATTTACTGGTCAGTCAGGCCCTAGCAATTGTTCTAACTCTTCCCCCTATATGGGCCCTGCATTATGCCAACAGTCATCCCTGCAAACGCCTTCAGTTTGGACCCTGAAAGCAGGGTCTTGAATGCATTTGCATGAATAGCAATTCACCATCTGTCCCTGATTTGACTGTCTTTCCTCTTAACCTCACTTTTCAAAGCAAGGGGTCGAGCACATCCTTATATTGATTACTGTAGGAAGAGAAGGATGGAAGGGGATTGGCCCCAGACATCGTGGCTCTCCCTCACCTCCTCAACATTTGAGAAATCACGCAACGGAAGAGAAAATGGTCTCAAATTGTTTTCAACAGGATCTTTTCCATCGCTACATCAGAATCCTGCCGTTTGAAAAAAAAAAACAAAACACATATCAACCATCAACATGACCCAAATCTCCTTTACTGCAATTAAGTAACATGTGGATTCATAAAAAGCTTTTTTATGATAAGAGAGCAATAACAAGTCACGCAGGAGTTATTTTCACATAAACACTATGAAAACAATCCAGTGCAGCCATGTTGGATTACTATTTACTTCTGATAGGACATTTAGCCTGGAAAAGGGAGAAAAAGAAAGTCAAAGAAATGCTTTCCAAAGGTTTCCCTGCCAGTTATGAGGTAAAAGTACAGTACATTTGTAATCCTAATTTTATTTTAAATTGTATTACAAATAGAAGAACAAGTAATCACACTGATTAAAATCATTCCACATATTACTAATATTGGCTAATTTAGTGGTTGACACAGTATCATTGAATTTTGTTCTATAATGTTCTTTATTATCGTTTATTACATTTATCATTAGGCTTATTTTATGATAGCCATTGTGTCAATAGATTTGTTTTATTATTTAATTTACAAGTACTGTATAGGCTCATTTAATAATTGACACTATGTTAATACATTTATTTGATCATATTATTTATTATTTACATTATCTCCCTGTTGGAAATTAAGGAAAATAAGTAATTTTAACTTAAGTCCAAATAAATGACACACACCAGCAGTGAAGAATACACAAAAAAAGTTATAATTAAATAATATAAACACAGAATATAATTATGAAATACTGGTATTTTATTATCCATCCATTTTCTATGCCCCTTATCCTCACTAGGGTCGCTGGGGTATGCTGGTGCCTATCCCAGCTGACTTTGGGCGAGAGGCACAAGTATTGTATTATAATAAATAAAATTGCAGTATATCATTTTAAAAATCGAGAAAAATAAATTAAAAAGTTCAAAGGTTGTGCTCCAAAGAGTTCATAATGACTCTTGATCAAGATGTAACATGTAAAATGTGAATTAGTGTCTATCCTGTCTAGGATATCCCACATCAAACAAAGAAACAAACCTATGAAAGAAAGCTGAAGCTTTAGCATTTGGATTGAGCATCTTGGATCTTGATGCGTGTGGACGATGGCTGTAATAAACAGGAGCAAATAAGCCAAATCCCTTGCCGCTGCACAATACTTTCAAGTTGCATCTACGCTCCTTATTAAAGCAGATTGCTGTTGGCCCACTTCACAGAGCGCGCATGCAGCATGGCTGACAGCAGCAGAACACATGAACTCCTCGCTAACACGTTGCTACGCTAAGCAGCAGTACCCCTGTGGTTTCAGCCTCGGACGAACCTTTGAAATGTCCTTCAAGGCATGAAAAAAAAACAAGAAAATAAAACACAACATGCACTGCAGTGCTTTGGGTAAGAAAAATCTTATTTGTACACTGTAATTAAACTTTGAAAAGTTGCAAAGTTTCAACTTTAAAGACTTTTCACTTTTTATCCTCCCATTGCTGATATTGATTAGGTTCTCGCTCACGTGTAAACCCCGCCAAAAAAACAAAAAAGAGCCTGAAGGAGAACAAAACCCAACTTTGAATGTTTCACATGTGATTTAAGATGAAAAAAAAAGTCAATAATCTTCCCTGCTGTTTGTTATTGAGACTTGTAGTAAATGTAGGACAATTTCCAGGTGAGTGGTCATACTGATATTGCTCCCTTTGCTAGTTATTAACGATAGCCGCCAACTTGAATAATAGAAATAACAAGAAAAGACTTGAAATATTCCACATAGTCAAATCCATGAATCGGGTACTCGCATGCCATATAGAATTTACAGAAAATTATTTTGATTGCTCCTCCTGCCAGACACTAACTATAACCAGCATCTTGCGTAAAATAAATTCAAAATCATCCACAAATTCAGAGCCCAAGGTTCATGGACGCGGAAAAACGTGTGACTGCACAATGTAGACATGTCATATAATTGATGCGATAGCTCCTCCTGAAAGTTATTAACGAAAACTGTCACCTTGCGTAGTAGAACCAAATATAAACTCAAAATAATCCATTAAGTCAAAGCACACGGTGTGCAAAAACAGAGACATGTCATGTAATTAATTCAATTGCTCCCCACTTGTTTATTGGAAAGACTTAAAATAATACGCAAAGTCAAAGCTTGCAGTATCTTCACTACAAAGATGTGTCATACAATTATTGAGATAGTTCCACTCACCAGTTATTAATGATAACTGCCACCTTCACATAAAGTGTGAAAATAATCCACAAAGTCACGCAGGAGCTCCTACCACCAGTTTTGAACGCGAACGACTACCTTTCAAAACAGACAGGCTCTAAGGGGCCATCCACACGGAAACGTTTTCAGGTCAAAACCGCAAAGTATTTTCCCCACGGAAACGGCGTTCTGGGTGCGCTGAAACGGTATTTTTTGAAAACAGCTGTGGGAAAATCTGAAAACGCCGGCATGTTGTTTTCAGCCGGCTGTTTTTCAGAAACAATGACGGCGTCACGTGACCAGAAGTGAAATCAGACATGGGCAACATGCAACTTGCAACATTTTTTTAACCCAATGAGGCCCCCGAGTCACTACAGCATTACGTAATGAAGTAACATAATATAACACAACAATCGACGGACTGATGAGAGCACAGTGGTCATTTACAACCAACAGAGGCGCTGTTGTCTCAGTCTCCACCAGTTTGACATCAACTGTGGGCGTAACTCCTGTTTCATTGTTAAAACTAGATAGGCCTTTATTGAGCACGCACATATTTTTGATCCACGTTTGTAGTCAATGACTGTTCTTTAGCGCTAGTTTATGTCTGCGGACGTTGTGGCGATAAATTATATTATTTTGCTGTGTTTGGCAAATAGAGCAATCACATACATCAGATTTGAAAAGTAAGTAAGAATAAGTGTTTATTCAGCTGCTGTAGTAAGTCTGATTTTAACGTGTTGTACTCCTGCAGGAATGTGAGCCTTCACAATGGTCTTCAAATGCCCCCCCCCCCCCCCCCCCCCCACCACCACCACTTCTAACTGTGCACCACTTCAAAGTCATAGATTTCTACATAGATCTGCTTTCCAATAATAGCCCCACATTGTTGAAATAAGTGCTCGCTTAAAACTACATTACAACAACGAAGACACTTTTGGTGATATTTAGGACCGGGAGTGACTTTGATCCCGAATGTTTTGATACGAGTCGTGGTTACGAATTAGCCAAAGAAAGAGTAAAGAAAGACGAGCCTCGTCTCTTTCAAGGCTACACTGCAAACACTTTTATTCCTTAAGAGAACCACAAGCGCCACAATCAAACTGTCTTGAGTCAACATTTAAATTCCTAATATGCAAAAAAAAAAAGAGAAGGGGGCTCCTTTCATTTTAGATGCTTGGCTGTGACGCTGTGAGAAGACTTTAAAAGGGGAAACAATGCCTCCTCCGCCTTTTGAGGTCTTTGGAGATTTTGCTCTCTCATCACGTATTCATGAAAGCTTGGCAATGGAGAAACCTACGCTGGAATAACACCATGGTAACAAAAAAAGTCAGAAAAAGAGCCCTTTTTGATATAAATACACTCCTGGGCCACTTGCACAATGTAACGTAATGAAATACAACACAAAAATTCAGCCGTTATTAAGACAACAATGGTTAGGTATTACCTGAACAATATGTTTGTAAATTGCACCGAATCATATTGAAATATGTTTCTAAGATATTGGTATTTAACTACATGACAGGACCAAATATTAACTATTGGATTACTGCCCAACTACAATAATAAGCATATTGACCAATTAATACTGTACTGTAATTAAAACTGTACCGCATTGGAGCTCATCAAACATTTTCCACTGAGGACCGCATGCAGAAAAATTGAAGGATGCAGGGAGCCACTTGGATACCTTTTGTACAAGATGCTAAAATCAATCCAATGGAGGTCAATATATGCTAACCTAGCTGAACAAAACAACCACACATAATATAGCTCATTAATAATGAATTCATTTTATTTTTACAATATGCAGAGGGCCAATAAAAAAGAGGTCCGGACAATAGCCCCTGCATTACGTTGTGCATGTGTACCTAGTGGTTAGGTGGCCTAGTGGTTAGCATGTTGGCTACACAGTCAGGAGATTGGGAAGATCTGGGTTCGAGTCTCCAGAGTTCTGTTGTTGTTCTCCCGTGCGTGGGTTTTCTCCCACATTAGGTTAATTGGTGACTCTAAATTGTCCATAGGTATGAATGTGAGTGTGAATGGTTGTTTGTCTATATGTGCCCTGCCATTGGCTGGAGACCAGTCCAGGGTGTACCCCACCTCTCACCCAAAGTCCGCTGGGATAAACTCCAGCATACCCCCGTGGCGACCCTAGTAAGTATAAGCGGAATAGAAGATAGATGGATGGATGGAGGTGTACGTAACAAAGTGTCGTTGACGTTTTTGTCTAACATAATAAGCATACACATTTTGAAACATTTTTAATGAATTATTTTTAAACTAAATATTTTTCCCAATGTGTTTTTATTGTACAATAAAAAAAACAACTTAAAATGTATTTGTGTTTGAAGACAAACAAACATCCATCCTTTTTCTATGCCGCTTATCCTCATTAGGGGGGCGGGGTTATATTGGAGCCTATCCCAGCTGACTTCGGGCAAGAGGCGGGGCACAACAAACAAACAACAAAACAAAAATAGAAATATATGAAATATAATGGTCAGAAAGCTGCACATAAACAGCCAAATATATTTTTACATAATCATGCAATATAAAAATAGTTATAATATAATTGAGTTATATCCTTAATTTATCTCACAACCCATCTCTTTCTATAGATACACAGCACATATTGTTGTATTGACCTGTAGGGGGCACCCTTGTCTAAAAAGAGCATTAAGAGCTGTTGTGTTGGTGATGATGTCTCACTCTGCCCTGCATTAATGCACTGAGGGAGGCAGCGCCACAGCTTTTTAATATCCACGGGAAGAAGACAACATTAACGCTCATAATTCATAATGCAAATCAAACGAGGAGGATCACATCAATTAGCAGCTTTAGCTTCATTTTTGTTTACAGCAGTCTCATCTTATTTTGGACGGTCACACCGCCGCTTCACACGACTCTTTTTAAAAGCCTTGCATTTGCTTTCAAGATGAACAAACGTTACATCACAGGAAATTACACAGAAATTGATTACCTTTCAGAGGATGTGCCAAAATCTGCTTTCATAAACCTCCAAAGTCAAACACAAGCCATTTTTACTGTAGGAAATAATGTCAAGTCAATTGATCTGTTCCAGTGTGAAATTGTTGCCAGCATCAAACCTTTCTTAACTGTAAGTAACATTCCTAACTGTTATTCATGCATAAAGACAAGTTCATCACTGCACAGTCGTCCCTCGTTTAAATCGGTTCCAGACCCGAACGCGTTACCGTGCTATATAGGATTCAAACATTCAATGTTAACAAATGGAATAATTTCATAGTTAGAGCACAGTTAGAGAAAAGCTGTTTATGACTTTCTTAATTACATTTTTAACATTATTAGAGCCTTGTAGACATGAAATAACACCCCTATAGTCACCTTTTCACTCCTATTATTCATTGTTTACACCACATAGCAACTCTTATGTTGTAGTGACTCAAGATGGTTGGTAGTAGCAAGCTAGTAAGCTAACAAGCAAGCAAGCTAACTGGTTGCTTGCTAATTTAGTTTTTCTAAACTTAAGAAGCCAAAAACTTACCACTTCTGCATGGGATGGGAGGAGAACTTTTTTTCATTCTATCATATCGGACACGCCGTGGCTGACTTCATGACTTCATGCAGTGTTAAGGTAATGTAATGTAAGGTAATGTCTCAATGTTTTGTGCCCTTGCTGCTGCCTGGTGAACAGGACAATACATATCACTTGTATATCAATATGTTTTGACTAATAATAGACCATAGCCTACAACAAAACAGCGACCATTAATTAATTAATTTATGAAAAAACGCGATTCAACGAGGGAGAGCGATAATCAAACAGCAATATTGTGAGGGACAACTTTACACTAAAACGACAACAAAGTAAAACTACAGAACAATGCGTTGTGTGTAGTATGTAGTATGAGTATGTGTTGGTGAAATTAATTTGCGAATGCAATTCAGTGACATTTCTCATATTTTACTGAACAGTCAACAGTGCTGGATCCCGCATTTGTCCCCACATTATTCGAAAACAAAGCCCATCAAAAACAGGACTTGCCATAGCGATGCACACACTCACACAGCAACACAGAATCCAGCAGTCTGACCACTGGAGAATGCTACATTTGGTCACTCCAGTCCCAGCATTGTGGAACAGGAGCTCTCCTGCCTCTGCTGTAGCTGGGATATTACTGCCGAAATGATGACTTTGCCGGAGAGGATTTTAAGAAAATGAAAGTTAAACTGGTAAGAAATACAGGAGCGTGCCGGGAAAGAAGGGTAAAATACAATGATTACCAGTAAAAACAAGAGGTTTGACAGTATGTGATAGGGACTTCTGTTCCAGTTCAGATCCATTTTTGGTTCTATGTTTATCATCGTGCTTTTCGTCTTTGCCATCACTGGTAGTCTTTTACAAAAAACACAAAAAAGCCAAACAAAAGGCAAATCACATGTTTTGTTTGACTTTTGTGACACACAGTCGTCCCTCGGTTATCGAGGTTAATTGGTCCCAGACCCGTGATAAGTGAATTTATGTGAAGTGGGATCCAATATCAATATTGTGGCATGAAAGTACGAAATAGATGGAAATAAGCAAGGGCTTCATTATGCCAAGGTCATTAGCATTGACTTTTATTCTCCTCTGCACTTACTGGAGGGTTAGGGAACCTATCACCCAAGGCCTCACCTTTGAACACACACACACACACACACACACGCACACACGCACACACACGCACACACACAGGTAGCTCTTTCATTTGGCCCGCTTGAATTTCATCATTCACTTTTACATCACATTAGCGCTAGGTGGGCGTGTCGCCGTGTCGCGGTCTGCTGTTACTCCAGGAAAAGACGTGAATAATGCACGGGCCTCAAGTGAGGTGGAGACACGGTGCATTGTCGCTGTGGAAGAAAATTCAAGGACTTATCTGCATAAATGAGTGTGGGGACTATATCAGATAAAGCGTGATGGCGTCATGAAAGGGACGTGAATCAGTCAGCACATATCAAAATACTCCAACTATGCTTCAATTGGATTAACAAGCTGCGTCTTGCTATTTTTTTTTTGTGCACATCATCCTTCTGGCCAACCTGTGTGTTTTTCAACATGGGTTCTTGAGATTTTTTTGTGCTTCCAGTTATAATTAAGATGTGCACCAAAATTTATGTTGCTAGCTTAAAAGGGCTTTAGGGGCTGAATTTAAAAAAAACAAAACAGGAGTGGTCAACGAACCTCTTTTAAGTGGTTACACACGCAGCCGTAAATCTTACTAGGATGAACAAGCGTGGCAAAGTTGGAGTATTTATCAACACAGTGATTCATCTTACCATTTGACTAGTTTAACAACATTTATCAGTTTGTTCCGTCACTTACACTACATCTTCATTCTTAACACATGCCTGCGATTTCGGACATGGGCTCTTAAGACTTTTTTATACGTCTATCTATGATTAACATGCATCCATCCATTTTCTATGGCCGTAGCCTCATTAGGGTTGCGGGGGTATGCTGGAGCCTATCCCAGCTGACTTCGGGCGACAGGCGTTGTACATCCTGGACTGGTCGCCAGCCAATGGCAGGGCACATATAGACAAACAATCATTCACACTCACATTCATACCTATGGACAATTTAGAGTCACCAATTAACCTAACATGCATGTTTTTGGAATGTGGGAGGAAACCGGAGTACGTGGATAAAACCCATGCACGCACGGGGAGAACATGCAAACTCCACACATTTTATTATTACATATTATTATTATTTATTATTACATATTTTATTGGGGCAAAAATGAATGTGACCCACAAATTCTGCCTAGCAACAAGTGAAAGCGAGAGAAAAAGCAAAGATGGTATGACAATTTTACCTTTTTTTTTCCCAAAAAATCACACGAACTATTTATTTCTGGTGAGAGTCAAATTTTGGACTATAAATGATATTCCATGAGACCATAAGGGAGTATTTTTGTATGTATTTGTTTGTCTACGCTATCTCTTCTACTCAAAAGGGTGAAATGTTTTTTTTCTGTATAATAAGGCTGCTGTCAAAGATTTAAAGCGGCGGTGAAGGATAAAAATGAACGTCCAGCACCTGACGAGGCACAATCAATGAAAAGCAATTGAAAGGACTGCGTGGTGGGCGGAGCCTGAGGGTGCAGGACCATGTGTGGGCTGTGACCTTTAACAGTGGGCCGCTAATGCACGAAGACTGATAGGATAAACTTTGGGACACAATAGGAGGTGTTGCTTTTCCATCGTCTGCAGAGTCTCGCTGTGCGATTTCGAGGTTTGTGGCCAAAGAAGTTACCGTTATTGTGTTGAAACTGCTCACTGTTCGCTGATGTTTTTTTGGTTATTGAGCAGAATTATGTAAAAAAAACGACACAACCCATTCTCATCAGACTTTGTGAAAAGCACATGTACTGAGAAGGAAGCCATTCAATTTTGGTGACCATCTGAAGGAGTTTATTTTCCCTTTTCAAAGTTACAGTTCACTTGCATCGACCCCCAGTGGCCGGGTGGCTGACAATGGACATGTTTAGGATTGTCTGGCCTTGGCGGAACTCTGCGCTTGACTGAATGCCAGTCTATACTTGGCTTTTGCCATACTATTAAAGACTCAAGCTTTATTACCTTTACCATGGTTGGTTTTTTTGCTCGTTACTGAGCAGGACTACATAAAGAACTACAACAGTACCTTAAAATAAGCTCTCTAAATGCTGTAAAGTTGGGACAAAAACATGTCTCATAAAAAGCACAGACACAAAAAGAAATGTCTGCATAATGCCTTTGACTTGGGTTTAACTCGCAAAAGTAGTATACACCTTGTCACTTCTTATTTGTTTTACAACTTTATTTGTTACACTCGTGTGACCATTATAAAAATGAGAGAAAAAAATGAAGATGTGTGATGTGACTGTTTGTATGTCCTACTAATTTGTTGATAAAGTTATTAAAGTTATTTCTTTAATGTAGTGTAATATTGCAGGGGTTAACTTATTTTTACACTTGCATATGTGTATACAGTAGAGCCCCGCTTTCCTTGAAGGTTATGATTCAGGACCACCAGCGAATGGAAAACTGCCCGCCCTAAAACCCTAATGCTAGCTTGATGTCAACCTTCTCTTCCGAGTTTGGATCAACATTTGCAACACAATAAAAGTGACTGCTGTAATTAGATTAGATTCACCTCAAGAACCCTCCCCTTCTCTCTTCAATTGCCATTGTTCACTTGTGACAAAAGCTTAAGCCCTAATTATGCCCCACACACTTATTAAAGTAAAAACAAAGTGTACAGTTTGAATGATAATGTAAGCTAATCAATGAACAGATGGAATCAGAGTCAACTTGTTCATCAGGCTGGTGCTTGTGACTCACAGGCGAGCGAAGGTGTTCCTCAGATCCGCGTCTACATAATCCACACTGCTCGCTTCTTGTATTTTCTGTAATGATTTACGATGATACTGTGTATTAACTTATGTTCCCTTTGCTGGAAGTTTTGAGGCCAGACTGACTGTTGAAGCTATTGTTTCCATTGCCAAGCAAACTTTTGTCTCAGCACACAGCTATGGTGCGACAAAAAAAGTGCAAAATCTCAATGCTTGATGAAAAACATGATCAGTGAAGACATACACCTGCAAAATTTCTGAGCGTTGTAACAGTGGTACATATATGCTGTACATTTCGCCTGTATTACTATGTAGTTATAAATTGGTACCGACTTTTGGTGAACGAGTGTGTTTTTCTGCGGAAAAAACGGCCTATTTTGTCAGAAAAAAAATGCGGGACCATGAATGGTGAATCGCGACAAGATCCACTGTACACACGTTTTGTTGGTTTGCAATAAACACATGTAACTACAGAATTCTTATTTTTGTGTTTTGATCCAAATAAACAACACTTCCATCCATCCTTTTTCTAGCCGATTATCCTCATTAGGGTCGTGGGAGTATGCTGGAGCCTATCCCTGCTGACTTTGGGCCAAAGGTGGGGTGCATCCTGGACTGGTCCGGTGTATAAACAACACTTATTTTAAATTATAGTTACTTTTGTATTCATGCAGTTATTTTTTTCTTTATTATTTTTTTATTATTTGTTTTTATTTAGTAGACACATGCTTTTTATTGACTACTGACCATATAAGAATATTAAAATGTGACATAAAAGAGCCACAGTTTAAACTTGGAAGAGATTAATTTCATTTCCATTCCATTTATTTGTTATGGAAATTGTATTTTAAAATTTAAAAAAGTCAACTTACATTTTGTAATTTATTGAGTCTCATATACTGCATTGAGTTAATCTGCATTTAGTTAACTGTGACTGAACATTATGTAGAAATAAATCTAATTTTGGCCTTAATATGCATAATTTTAAAATTGTGCAATTGGGTAATGCATGCTTTTAAGAACCAAATTCAAGATGTACAATTAGATGCTAATTGCACATAACATATTAATTGGCCTGACTGATAGTCTTTAGTCGTTTTGTTGTCATATTCTTGTGCTCCCACTTTAACACAACCGTCCCCTATGGATGCAGTGCTCCATCTGACCACTAGATGGCAGTGTGTGCCGTGTGCGCGCCCAGCAAGCAGTGCCTGCTCAGCATCATTGTATTTCCTCTTAATGCCTTCTGACATTTGGGTTATAAAAGCACACACACACACACACACACACACACAGCACCTCACTTCAAGTTTTGATGTTTGAATGTGCCAACCTTTAATTCTTCTTTCTTATTTATTATTATTATAAAGTCAAGAAAGAACGCATCAAATGCACTGTCAGCTCCTTGCTGAGGTGAAAGTGCAGCGGCATTTTAAAAATACTCACTTCTAAATCTATGCAATGTCAAACGCGATATACATGCCAACACATCTGCCGGTTTGTTTGGAGGCTTCAACTCCAGTGACACATTTCAAAACAAACAGTAACACGTCACCATTCATCACAGTCATTGTGTAATTACAGCGAAGCCCCTCATTAAAGAGGCTTTTCCACTGTCCTTTCATGCACTAAAATGTGACCACAAAGAGCACTTAGAAGGACAGTCTTTCTTCTTTATCCCCGGGCGCCCGGTTTGGTGTCGGCCTTTTATTACGATGTCAGCACTCGGCCTAAAAGGGGGTTCGATATGTGCAGGAAGAGTGTCGGCTGGTGGTGGTAGCGGTGGTTTTGCAACATCAATAGAATCGCGGCTACGTTCATTGCCGCTCAGTTCATTTGCTCATTGATTTATTGTGTTGTGTGTGGCCGGCAGTGTCATGAAACACACAAGCATGTGACATGTATGTTTATGTTTATGTGCGCTGCAATGTCACAGTTCTGTCATTTGTCAGTCCAGGCTAATCATACAATCAATCATCAACATATACGACCAATATATCAATACAGTGATGTAGGATAGCAATATCTTTTGTGATACCATATTGATATCCGTGTGATGTGTCAATATTTTCACTAAATATCCAGTATTTCAATACAATAATGTGGAAAACTGAGTTGCATCGAACATGCCTGTGAATATTCTCATTCATCCAGGCCATTGTATTTTCAGGGCATTCAATCGATCACAAATGGACTGTTCAGGTTGTCTTAGTAGACATTTCGCTTCTCATCCGAGCAGGCTTCATCAGTTCATGCTCAAAGACTAGGTGGGACACACACCAGTCAGACTAGATAGGACAGCTCTAGTCTAGTTCATGCTCAAAGACTTGGTGGTACACACACCAGTAAGACTAGATAGGACAGCTCTAGTCTAGTTCATGCTCAAAGACTTGGTGGGACACACACCAGTCAGACTAGATAGGACAGCTCTAGTCTAGTTCATGCTCAAAGACTTGGTGGGACACACACCAGTCAGACTAGATAGGACAGCTCTAGTCTAGTTCATGCTCAAAGACTTGGTGGGACACACACCAGTCAGATTAGATAGGACAGCTCTAGTCTAGTTCATGCTCAAAGACTTGGTGGGACACACACCAGTCAGATTAAATAGGACAGCTCTAGTCTGATAGCCTGGTGCAAGATCCGATCTATTTATCCTCTAAAGGAGGAGGCAGGTCCAGACACGACTGGTTGGCTCTATAGTGGTGTCAAATGGCGATCGTTAGGATACAATGGAGTGGGGCCTCTGCCTGCCAACAATGGTTGTTTGAGTGGTATCACCTTCGTTAGCATCCCATTCAGATGTATTGATGGTCATGCACCCATCTGAAACCAAGGTGGCTATGCACTGTTTATTTCTTAGAGGCTAAAGAGTCATTTAGGAAAGGGTGAAAGGACACCATTGTATGTGACAGAAAGGTGTTGTTGTAGACCCACCCCCTGTTCAGAGATGGTTTCTCTACCTTAACGTAGATGGTTTCTTTCTTCTCTGCCCAGAATGTGTACATTTTTGTCCTCAAGAGAGGGCTCTTTCTCTTTGAGATGCAGGTAGACCGCAGGGTCTTGACCTGAAGAGTTAGCCCGTCTGTGTTGTGCCATGCGCCTGCTCAGTGGCTGCATTGAACGCATCTGTCAGCTTGAAACTCTCCACTATGCATAACAAGAGTTTTTTTTAATCCAACAGGAGATTGAGGGCAATAAGAAAATGGGAGCGCCGCAGCAAAGTGGAGACTGTGGAGTATATGACAGTGTCCAGAACTAAGGCATAGCAACATTGTAAGCTAACGTTGCCATGTGTCCCCAAAACAGCTTAAGCTAACATTGACATGCTTCCTCGCATTTTATCCCAGAGGAGACTGAGAACTGCAAGGAACCAGAGCGCTGCGGCAAAGTGGAGACTGTGGAGTATAATACCGCAGTGTCCACAGCTACAGCACAGCCATGGGTAAGCTAAGGTTGCCATGTGTCCTCAAATTGTATCCAAGAAAAGAATGAGGGCAGCAAGAAAACAGGAACGCCGCAGCAAAGTTCAGACTGTGGAGTGTAGTACCGCAACAACAGGGTGAGCTAATGTTAGCATGTGTCTTCAAATTTTATCCGAGAGAAAATTCAGGGCAGCGAAAAGTGGAGACTGTGGATTTGAATACTGCATCTTCCAGTGCTAAGGCACAGCAACAGGGTAAGCTAACACTGTCACGTGTCCTCACATTTCATCAGAGAGGAAACTGAGGGCAGGACGGACACTTAGGAAACAATGTGAAGTGAATTTGTTTCCGGGTCGAAGTGTCATCGCCATCATAAAACCTGTATTAACTTTATATGTTGCACATGTTATACAAGTGTAAAAAGAAACTCACCACTGTACAACAAAAGTGCATAAAGTAACACAAAAGTACATAAAGTAACCTTAGTGTGTCGTTGGCAACATTAATTTGTGTATGTACTTGATACTGAGAATGTTCCCTATGTCACAGTAAGTTCCATTTGTGGCTCTATGGTTATCATCACCACTGGTACACTTCTGTGGTGGCATCACAAACAAAAAACCCAACAAAAGACACACAATTTTCTGACATCACACATCATAATCTCTTGAATTTGTTGACATTTGAGGCATATTTTGGATTGAATTCCAAACTGTAACTACTCTCTTTGCTGATAGGCTGGTGCAGATCACATGGTTCTGCTACCTTACAGTGAGATGTCCATTAGGTGATGAGATATCTTCCTGCACATTCTTTAACACCCGGCGTCATTACAGACATTTTTACCATTTTAAGCGTTTCCTGCTACAGTTGTTTGCCTCCTGCACTCCTCGTCCTAATGCATGCATGCATGCAAAAAGAAAGAAAAAAAATATGCAGATTTTCTTTATGCAAAGCAGCGTTACCTATGGTGCGCGGGCCGCCTTTGATCAGCCTCCCTGACACTCTCTAACTAGTGAGAAGAAAAGGATTTAAAAATGGTAAAGGCTCTTAATTGAAGTGAACATAAAAGAAGAGACATGGTGTTAATTGGTAGACGCTAAGAATAATCCAGGCCTTGGAGACCACTGTCCCTTACCGGCAAACCCCTTCCCTACATTCCCTCCTGCCAAAGTGTCAGGATTTACATCTTTAATTCAAGATTTCCCCCGTTTTAATTACCGTCTCTTCATTTTAAAGTATAATAAACACACAAATATTCACCCATTCACTTCAATATATAGATATATATCTTTTTTGGTTTAGCTCCACTGCAGAAAGAGTATTTGAGGAACGGACGGGGGCACAAAATCCGAACTTATCACATTTGATTCAATAATTCAGAAAGGTTGATCAAAGCCTGGCAAAGACGAAAATTAAAAAAAAAAAGAAGAAAAAGGAGGATCATTGTGAGGTCAGCGAAACATGCTGTGTTTTCTATTTTTACACAAAGGTGGTGCAGTGTTGCACCACTCTGTGTTTGTATTCATGCAGAAGGAACTCATTTGAAATATATATTCTCAAGGGACGATACTATACAGATAGATGTACTTGAGAGTAGTCAGTGTACAGCTCGTAGAGTTAGGGTCCACTGAAAATGAGTCAACACATAGGCATTGCTTGTCGAAATAGATGGCAACACAAGTGAGTAGCAAGGTAATTGTGGAGGTAGTGTCATGGTCTGGGGCTGCACGAGTGCTGTCGGCACTGGGGGCCTGCGCTTCATTGAAGGGTTTTCCACATGCACTGTGAATGCTGAAAAGAAGGCATATGGTCCTCTCTCTTGGGACAGTGTGCCACATGTCACTTTTTATTAGTATTTCAAAATGATAGCTATTAATTTGTCAAATTTTCAAATTTGCGCAGAGGGGCATTGGAAGCTATTCAATTTAAACTAAATTGTTGTATTTAAAATCAATTATGTTGGTTTATAAAGATTATTAAAAAACATAAAAAATACAAATATATATTTTAATACTTAATATTATATTTTTAATTTTACTATACATTTTTAAAATTGTTATTACTATTATTTTAGGTAGATTTTGGTAGAAATAACTTTTGAAACACATAAATACCTTTACTATAATATAAAAGTATTTCTGTGTATGAATATAATTATTTCTACCACAGTCTACATGTACTATAATATAAAAGTATTTATATGTTTAAATATCATTAAAATTATAATTAATCTATAATTAAAAAGAGAATTATACATTTTCTATAATATAAAAGTATTTATATGTTTAAATATAATTATTTATACCAATATCTACATTTACTATAACATAAAATTATTTATGTTTAAATATAATTATTTATACCAAAATCTACCTAAAATAATAGTAATAATAATAATAATAATAATACATTTACTATTATATAAAAGGGGCCACACGGTGGATTAGTGGTTGGCCACACAGTCAGGAGTTGGGTTCGAATCTCAGTTTGGCATCTCTGTGTGGAGTTTGCATGTTCTCCCCGTGTGGATGTGGGTTTTCTGACTTCTCTACTCTGACTTCTCTGATTCCTAAATAACTCTGACTTCCTCCCACATTCCAAAAACATGCATATTAGGTTCATTGGTGACTCTAAATTGTCCATAGGTATGAATGTGAGTGTGAATGCTTGTTTGTCTATATGTGCCCTGCGATTGGCTGGCGACCAGTCCAGGGTGTACCCCGCCTCTCGCCCAAAGTTAGCTGGGATAGGCTCCAACATACCCGTGCGACTCTAGTGAGGAAAAGTGGCACAGAAGAAGATTCAAGATTCAAGATTCAAGAGTTTTATTGTCATATGCATAGTAAAACAGGCAGTTATACTATGCAATGAAATTTTTATTCTGTTCATTCTCCCAAGAAAAGAATGGATGGATTATATAAAAGTATTTTTAAATGATGGTTATACAGTATTTACAATTATGTCAATGCTGTGTTACACTAGTTTGCCCACAAAAAAGAAGTATTTCAAAGCTTTTTTGTTGGTTCCTAAAGCCAGAAATAATTATAAAAACAAAAATAGATACAAATAATATATTTAGTAATATATTTATTTTACTTAACATTTTCAGAATAATAACAATTATTTTAGTTATTTTTTTAAATGATAAATACATTTAATATATTGTAAAATTATTATAAAATGGTGGTCACATTTACAATTATGTCAATGCTATAGTCCATTACTTCCCCCACAAAAAATGAGAAAAAATGTTTTATTTAAAATCTATTTTGATGGTCTATAAAGAAAAAAAAAAAAACACCCCAAAAATAGATACAAATAATATTCTTTTTTATATTTAATAATAAAATAAATACAAATAAACATTTATTTAACTTTATATTTGTTAAATTATTATTATTTTAGGTAGTTTTTGTTTGAAATCATTATATTTAAACATAAATATATTTAATATAAATTTTAGCATGTATTTATTTATTATTTTTTTTATTTAACTTAAAATTTTTCATGATTAATAATATTTTTTTAGCTTATATTTTAATGCAACCAAATACAGTTCCTCCAAAGCTTTATGTAGCATTAGAAGTACACAACTGAAGGTTAACACACGGTTGTTTGACCTTCACGCCTTCTTGCCGTCCTCCCACTGCGGAGTGGTACTTTTGCATATTGGTCATCTTGTGGGCCGCCGCACTGGTCTGGTGCTGACACGCAGTCCCCGCAGTGCTAATCGTTCATTAGGATTCATTAGTATGAGGCTGCGGCCTGCGTGGGGGCTCATGTTGAATCAGTGTTCTGACGAAGCCTCTGCCCAGCGCGGGTCAGTCAGGAGTCGCTAATTAGGCCCAGGAGTCAGGAGGCATTTCGGACAGAAAAACAACAAGAAGTGTATGAGCGAGACGAGCGGCGAACAGCCCGTTGAGAAAGAGAAGGAAGGTCGGAGGTGGAGCGCGGGGTGGGTCAAAGAAATCTTGGCCTCTGTTTGTTTTATTGTCAGGACATTGAACGCATCGTCATCACTCAGTCATTGACAATGCTCTGTATAGCACATCATTTCAATAGCCTGTGGCTTTCACACAGATCTCAACGTAATATCGCAACACGACATCCTGCGGTCTAATCATCAGATACGTTACGATACATACCACGGACTAGTGGACAGCGACTATTGCTTCCAACACCACAGGATGGTGGGAAGTGAGTTGCAGGTGACCGGGCTTTCCACTACAGTAGATCTGCATTGGTTGCGGTTTTTCGCTATTTGCGAGGAACCTTGGAACATAACTAATAGAAACAATGCAAATAATGAACGAATAAAAACGCGTATTTTTGACAGTCTAAGCTATATAATATATCTCACACACTTCTTTATCCCCGGGCACCCGGTTTGGTGTCAGCCTTTGATTACGATGTCAGCACTCGATATGTGCAGGAAGAGCGTCGGCTGGTGGTGGTAGCGGTGGTTTTGCAACATTAATAGAATCGCGGCTAATCGTTCATTGCCACTCAGTTCATTTGCTCATTGATTTATTGTGTGTGTGGCTGGCAGTGTCATGAAACAATGGCAGACCAACACACAAGCATGTGACATGTATGTTTACGTTTATGTGCGCTACAATGTCACAGTTCTGTCATTTGTCAGTCAAGACTAATCATGACTACAAATTATACCGCAAGACAACATACCCGACCAAAATATCAATACAGTGATGTAAGATAGCGATAGCGGGGGATTTAAAGACAAATAAAATAGTTTTAAAATGAATCCTAAAATGAAGCTTAAAATGGGAGAAATGGGGTCGTATTTACAAGTGCCAGTTAAAAGACGCGCAGCAGCGTTTTGCACCAACTGCAGACACGCAATAGATGTCCTTCTAACCCACACGTTAAGTGCGTTACAGTAATCCAGCCGAGACATGACAAAGGCATGGATTACTGTTTCAAAGTGCATGTTTCAAAGTGCTCGTGTGAAAGAATTGGCTTTATTTTGGCCAGCTGCCTCAGTTGAAAAAAGTTTGATTTTACGACAGCCCTAATCTGACTGTCCAACTTCAGCTGTGACTCCATTTTAACTCCCCAGTTTGTGATGCTTGGCTTTTTATACTGGGCCAACGGAGCCAAATCTACCACCATAAACCAGCGCTTCAGGTTTATTTTCATTGAACATTAAATAATTCAGAGCCATCCAGGCCTTTATGTCATCAAGACATCTCAGAAACGGCTGTATGGAATGAGCGTTCTTCCTTCCAAGAGGGACATAAAGCTAACAATCATCTGCATAAAAGTGAAATGAAACGTCATGCTTCCTCAGGATAGAGCCAAGTGGGAGCAGATAGAGGACTAAAAGAAGAGGGCCTAACACTGAGCCCTGAGGAACTCCACACGAAAGAGGTGTAGAGGAGAATAAAGAGTCGGTGAGGCTGATGCAGATAGAACTGCCAAGAAAGACCAGAACCACACTAGTGCTGTACCCTGGATGCCCACCCAAGGCCCCAAACGAGAGATCAAGATCTCATGGTCCACTGTATCAAAAGCTGCAGTTGAGTCTAAAAGCACAACATAGTCACTTTTTTCCACATTTTTAAAGCATCTATACAAATAACTAAAGAAACTAGAGATGAATTCCAAATGGTATTAACATACGAAATAAATAACAAAGGAAATTTAATAAGATGAAGATAGCAAAATTTTAAATTTTTTTTTACTGAACAGTAAAACAAATGTACACAAATATAAAAAAAACACAGAACTAGTATACAACCCTGCAAGACCCAAAATATACAAATTAACCTGCCAGGGATAATGAAGACACTTTAATATGTAGTATATATACCTGTATATGTAAATATATATATATATATATATATATATACATACTGTATATATAATTTTGTAAAAGAAAAAAGAGTTAGAAAAACATAATTCATATTTTTCACTTTACATTGTTCCTTTTGCTCTATTTTTTCAATTTTTGCAGTTTTTTGTTTACTTTTATTTTTAAAATGTGCAGTTGGCCAAGAAAAAGCAAACCACGTGCCGCAAATGACCCCTGGTCCACATGTTAGACACCATCGCTTTTATAGCAACAGAGCTTTTTAGTTTCTGTCATAGGAAATGTGCGACATTATCTTCATGTTTTTAAACCTCATAATAACAGAACATGGAGTGAATGACTTGAGGGTTTCATTTAGAATGTGTGATTAGGCAGCCTGGAAATAACGAGGCAAGACCATCTCTCGCCATGGCACGCAACACATGGAACTTTTTCCTGTAATGAATTCGGGGAAACATGACATGAGAAAGGTTTTCTGTGAAGGAACGGCCTATCTTCGAAGAGAAAAAGCACAAATGGGCGAGTTTGCCCACAAAAAAAAGAAAAAAAGGAAATTGGATAAGAAATCTGCACATGTTGGTTCCACCCCTGCTGAATTGTGAATGAACGGGGACCCACACAAGCAATATCCCGCCTCTGTTACGGCTGTAATACTCGCTTCAAAGGTGCAAAATTGCTGCATCGACACCTGTGTACCTGTACACCTGTGTTGTTTATGAGACAGTAAAACGGCATCTTTCACAGGCTGTGTGAAAGGCGGCAAAAATGCAACTACTGTAAAAACCTGGACACTCCTCTTTGTTCGTCATAGGATTTTTAAAAGATGTTACTATTTTGGCAATTCGGTTAAGATAAGAAGGAGGTTTTTTTGAAAACGTTTGGAGGACATGCACGTTAACTGTTCAGTTCACTTCTAGTCATCACGGCGCAACGAAGCATGTATATAAAATATTTATTATTATCGTTTTTTTTAAGATATGTCATTAATGTGTGGAATCAAAAAACAACTAAATAAATTGATTTGAAATGCCACTATCAAAATAACTTATCTTAAAAATCAGTTAAAAAAATACAGTATATTTTTAGAACTAGATATTAGTGGATGTCATGGGGACATCTTTCTACTTTCGTTACATCTTTAAGTAAAAAGAGAAAATGAAAATAAAATATAAAATTACAGGGTTTTAAATTCTTAAGAACAAAAAATCTATATCAAAATATTTTTTGGTAAATTTTACAAAAATGATTAATTATACTGTAAATATCAAAAATATTTTTAAGTAGTTATTTTTATTATACAGTATTTAATAAATAAAAAAATATAAACATTTGAATTATACATTTTTTGGTTGTCATGGATTTCACTGTCATGTCATGGGGAAATCTGTATTAAATAAATCTGTATTATAAATACAATAATTTAAGAATATGAGGTCGTAAACGTGCTGCTGATATCATAAATAATAAAATGATGGTGAATTCACAGCGTTACACCATAACCTGCATGGTGGAAGTAATAAAAAACACAAACAGCATGAATCACCTTCTTCCCATCCTCCTGTTACCTCCCCCCTCCACAAGTGTGTATTCACATGGGGGCGTCCTCACGGATCGCCTGGCTGTATCCTGACATGATTCCAGATTAGACAAATTCCCCAAACTACAAGTGGATGACGTGACACCTCCCTTCCTCCATCCCCCCCACCACCCATGCATCACATTTATGACACGCTATGTAGGAGCACTTGACAGCTCTCAGATTGGCGCTGTAAGAAGAGTCAGATCCCAAAGTGAGACGGGTTAGCTGGCTAAATCTATGAGGAGCTGGTCCAGAGGAGGAGGATGATGATGAAGAGGGCGGTGGTGATACTGAGTAAAAGGGGGCGGGGGGCGTCGGGGGGGCCCTGCTGAGCACATAAGCCTCCATGCTGAGCACATGCAGGCCGGGGCTGACAGTTGTGCTCAGCCTTCACTGTAATAATGAATAAAAGGAAACTCCCTGCAGATTACACATCTTCCCTGTTTTGACATTGACCTTAATACATAATTTAACCACAAAGCCTCAAGTGTGTGTAACCACATAAGAGAGGACCACAAGATAGGAGGAGGAGGGGATAAAAAAAAAAAGAGATGATGCCCAGGCTGCATTAATAAAATAAAATAAAAAGCCTCAGTTGGAATGATTCATGTGATGACTCCTTATAGGAACGTTGCCACCAGTTAAGTCGTAACGGCTTTAAATTGAAAATAATGCAGGTGGTTGACTTCCCATGGGACGTACTACTATTAAATGTTACAATATAACATTCATATAACATTTATGTGCGTGTCACCTTTCGTCACACTTCCTCCTCAGGTGGTGGGGGGGAATGTGAGTGTGTGATATTGCTGAGTCAGTGATACAGGTGATGTCACGGTAACTGGGATCTTAAGGTCTCTTATAAGTAAAACGTACATTTGAGTTAGGTACACCTTTCATCTTAATAGCTCAGAAAGTACAACCCCAGCCCCCCCCCCCAAAGAAACAAAACCAAAAAAATATATGCAGTTTCACCCAAATCCCAATTTTTTTTTAATTCAAGGGGAAAAAAAATCCCCATTCTGACTTTAACTAAACAAAATTTTAAATGAGATACTGAATGCTCAATTTGAATTGATTTTAATTTATCATGTCAAATTGTATTAATTATTATTCATCAGAATCGATCACATAAGGATTCAATTCAGGTTGATGCTAGTTTCTCAACCTGCATGCACACAGCATACATACCGTATATACATGTTTTATGATTTGATGTATATATACACAACATATAGATTTAGTTTATCATCCTCTATAAACAGGTTGATAACATTTAAACATTTCAGTTACCTTTGACATTTTTTGTTATTTTACATATATACTAGATATATTTATACTGTATAATAAATAATACATTATAAACATATATTCACACACACACATACATACATACATATATAGATATACATACACTAGATACATATACACACACATACAGTATATATATATATACACATACATACATATATATATATATATATCTATACACACACACATACATATATATATATCTATATCTATATATATATATCTATACACACATACTTACGTATGTATGTGTGTGTGTGTATATAATACATTTTGCCACATTTTGTAATAACTTTTGCAATATGTAGTACGTTATTACAAAATGTGGCAAAATTTATTACAAAATGCGTTCAAGACTTATTACAAAATGTCGTGCTTAAAATGTATTACATTATTACATATTGCACCATTATTACATAATGCGGCGTGACAGAGCATAACTTTATTTTACACTCAGCTCAGAGCTAGTGAATACATTGAACACGTTTGTGCGCCTAGCCCCGCCCACCTCTCTTGCTCACCATTAGGGGTGGGAATCTCTGGCCACCTCACGATTTGATGCGATGATGAAACGATTATTGATGCATCTCGATGCATCTTTTTTTGTGATCAATAGTTTGTCAGTTTTTTCATGCATAATTTTTTTCTATATATAATTTCTTTTTACTCACTGTGTACTACTAAAACAAAGCACATTTGTAATGATCCACAATTAAAATAAACATGAAACAGATGAATTTACGTCCATTATCCTTTAATAATTGGAAGGTTACATATTTCCTGCACAGAACCAGCAGGAAAAGTAAAGTAAAGGAAAAGTAAAGCAGCAGGTATAAAATTAACCAACATAAAAAAAATCTGCCATTATTCACAAATAAATAATAGACTTCTGAATTCAAACTAAAATCCTGAGCATAGAATCTCTATCTAGAATCTCAAAAAAATATTTTGCTGTATGGCAAAGTCAAAAATAGCTTTCATACAAAATATAGATAAGAATAATGCTTGCAGACGTCAGTATATTATGAATAACCAAAAAAACTAGGCTGCCCTTACTCACAATTGCAGTGTCAGTGAAATAAAGTTGCGATGGGACGTTGTATCTGGGTTCCAAAGTGCGCAACAAAGCACGAAAGACCTGTTTCTCAACAATCGAATACAGCCACAAATTCTTCGCAATAAAAGTTGCGATTGACTTTGTGATTCGCTTTGTCGTTTCCAAGTTGGGTGGAAAATGAGTTATCACCTGCTCGATGGTCCTCTGGTTGGCAGCAACTTCAGCTTGCTGTTTTATCTCCTGGTTCGGGTGGAAACGTGCTATGTTGTTTCTCATATTTGTCGTGTTCTCAAAATATTTTAAGCTTGTATGACAAAGCTTGCATATTGTCTGGCTCTTGTCCAGCTCATTTTTTACCTTCAACCATGTGAAAGCCAAAGTGCTTCCGGGCGCTCGCTTTAAATCCAGCGGGTGCGGGTTGGAGTTTACGCTCAGCCATTCTGGTAGCGTCTTACACTTAGGTGCACCACCATAATCTGTCCGGGTGGCACTTCCACTTTCCATCTTTTTGTTCATTTTTTTTGTTCTGTCAGCATCGATTATTAATCGTCAATGTCCGCATCGCGACGCATCCCCCACTCCAACACACCATCTTGGCGTACTACACTCTTTTTCATTCATTTGCGGCAGAGCCCACAGTCCTATTCATTTAGCGTCCTTGCTTACAACGCTGCTGCACGTCCAATTAAAGAGACCACTACACCAGTTGAGGGCCTGTGATGTATGCAGGAACATATACTGTATGTAGACATTAAATATGAATGACACATACTGTAGGCTGTGATTCAACACTCATCTCATTAGTGGATTGTATTAGAAGGGTAGGACCCCTTGGTGTGCGCTAGGGCGATTGGCGCTGGGGTGGTGAGCCGAGGTCAACCTCCAACCCAGCAGGGGGCAGTAGGGAGGTATGCTGAGGAGGTGGGCTACTTTGCATGCGAACAACATGGACGGAAAGATTTGGCTGATGAATGAAACATGAACTGTGCTGCATAGTGATGAGTTCTAGTACCTACTACCATACCATATAAATAAGTTAGATATTACTATATTTAACTTACTGTGTGGCCATATGGGGAAATAACTAAAAAAGTACACTTCACTCCCTAAAGATACTGCAAAAAAGATCAGTTAGGATAATCAATAATGCCGCGTATGGAGAACATACAAATCGTCTATTTCTTAAATCACAATTATTAAAATATGATGATCTAGTTAATTTTCAAACAGCTAAAATTAAGCATAAAGCAAACAGTAATCTGCTACCTAAAAATATCATACAATTCTTCTCGACAAGGATGGAGAAATATGTCCTCAGGGAAAAATTAAACGTAAAACATTAATACTCGAGAACAACTCTAAAAACCTTCAGCATTTCAGTATGTGGAATCAAATTATGGAACGGATTGAGCAAGGAACTCCAACGATGCACTAAGATGAGCGATTTCAAGAAACAATACAAGCAGTTGATGTTTGCAAAGTACAAGGAAGTCAAGGAAGCACTGTGTACATACCATGCTATGTTTAAACACTACTACTTATTACTCTTTATTCTTTTGCCAGTACTCACCCATTATCCAACTATGTTCTGTTCTATTTCATTTGTCAATGCTATGTCTAATCACTACCACACTTATGACTAACTCTTCTCTTTTATGAGTTTATTGTTATTACTCACCTCTTATCAGACTATGTTTGGTTATGTTGATATTTCATATTATTTATTAGGACTGTCGTTACAGTGTAGTAGTTACGGTGTAGGAGTTACACTGTAGTAGTTACGGTGTAGTAGTTACGGTGACATGAAATTAGAGTGAATTCAAAACTTGACTACTATTTTTTCTACTATTTATCACATTATTACATGATCTCATCAATTTTGTATGTATTCAACTAGAAGAGAGTATATTTGGAATACAGGAAGTAAAAAAAAATATTGCAATTGATGTAAAACGGATGGGGGGTAGGATTAAATAAGCCTTGCATTACCATTACCATTACTACTGTAGAATCTAAAGGTGGGCGGATCCGCATTTATCTGCCTTTGCCTTTTACACAGGCAGGTTTTTACATTGGCAATGCAGAATATTGCCGCAAATGAATGGGCTTTCCACTCAAAGATATTTAGATTTGTGAAAACGTGAACGACGTTAGCCCCTTTTACACTTCCTTGTCAAATAACCTGGCATTTTTCCTGGCTTTTCACGTGACGCTGATTATGTAATGAGGCAGTTAAGTTGACCCGGCAATTTTCCACCTTCAGAGGTCATATCGGAGCTGTGAGTTTAACCGGCACTGGCACCAAAAAGAGGAACAATGTCGACCCGGCAATTTCCTGCTATTAGAGGTAGTATCATAGCAAGCACTTCCTGGTATACTTATGCGGTTACGATTTTGTGGCATCTCTGTGTGAAAGAGGCTATTATTTTCAACACAATAGGGCAGGAAATGTAGTCCAAAGGTGGAATGTTGCCGGTTCGACTTTGCCCTGGCATGTTTCCTATTTTTCCAGTGTTGTTATTCTGTATAAACAGCACCAACATGGAAAAAAATGATGAAAAACGTTGCCTTGTTCAGGCAATGTGAAAGAGGCTATGGACACACCTGTCTGTCTGGACACTCTTAGAACTCTACAGGAGGGATTTACTTGGCTGGGCCCAAACTGGCCCTGAAACTGGTGCAGCTGGGAGTGTGTGTGTGTGTGTGTGTGTCTGTGCGTGTGTGTGTGGACGTGTGCCATCATGGCTGAGTTAGCACACTGGAGCACAGATATGAAATGTGGTGGCAAAAGTACTTTGGTGTTTTGCCATTAGGCCTCCCTCCAAGGGAATGTCAGTGTACATTGTATGTGTGTGTGTGTGTGTGTGTGTGTGTGTGTGTGTAGCAGGGCGGTGCTCTACTTCTGCAGTGGTAATCTAATGAGCCTGTAAACACACTCATTTGACATCATTAATTGGAGGCAGTCTCAGAAATGCGTGTGTGTGTGTGTGTGTATAGTGAGGGTGGCGGTCTTCTCCCACATCAAACATTCCGAGTGTGAAATCCTTGATTATGCGACACATTGGAGCCCGTTTTTTCCCTGCCAAGCCGGCTTGTTGAGCAGCAGCAAGCTCAATCCGTGCCAAACACACAGTGCACACCTCAAGTCTAGCAGATTGGACGTAAAACACAACACAATGCAGGACTCTGTTTGCTACAAGTAGTAAAACAGCAGACAGCGGTTAGCCTGTTCAATGTCACACACTGTCTACTGGCTGGATACTTCATTAGGAACACCTGCACAATGGAATTGCAAGAACAGCATCAAGGAATTCTGCCTTTACAACATCAATAATGGTTGTTCTATACCTAAGCTGTTTCTTAGATTTTGCTTCTCCCAAGTAGACAAACAAACAAACAAAAATATCTGTAGAAATTATATATTATACATCACTATATATATATATATATATATATATATATATATATATATATATATACACATGCGCACACACACACAGACACACACATATATATATATATATATATATATATATATATATATATATATATATATAGCCAAACAAACAAACAAAAATATCTGTAGAAATTATATATTATACACCACTATATATATATATATATATATATATATATATATATAGTATATATATACATACACATATATAGTGGTGTGTGAAAAAGTGTTTACCCCCTTCCTGATTTCTTTTTTGTTTGTTTGCCACAATTAAATGTTTTAGTTCATCAAACAAATGTAAATATTAGTCAATGACAACACCGAGCACAAAATGCATTTTTTAAAATGAAACTTCTATTATGGGAGAAAAAAAATCCAAAGCTACATGGCCCTGTGTGAAAAAATGATTGCCCCCCCTGTTAAAACAAAACTGAGATTCATTGAGATCTATCAGTCTGGAAAAGGCTATAAAGCCATTTCTAAAGCTTTGGGACTCCAGCGAACCACAGTGAGAGCTATTATCCACAAAGTGTGAAAACATGTAACAGTGGTGAATGTTCCCAAAATTACCCCAAGGGCGCAGCAATGACTCATCCAAGAGGTCACAAAAGACCCCACAATAACATCCAAAGAACTGCAGGCCTCACTTGCTTCAGTTAAAGTCAGTTTTCATGACTCCACCATAACAAAGACACTGGTCAAATAGCTGGCAGAGTTCCAAGACGAAAACCACTGCTAAACAAAAAGAACTTTAGGGCTTGTCTCAATTTTGCCAGAAAACACTTCATGATCCCCAAGACCTTTGGGAAAATACTCAAAAATACTTTTCGGAAGGTGTGTGTCCGATTACATCTGGCATAAAAGTAACACCGCATTTCAGAAAAAGAATATCATACCAACAGTAAAATATGGTGGTGGTAGTGTGATGTCTGGGGATGTCTTCAGGACGTGGAAGACTCACTGTGACAAATGGAACCATGAATTCTGCTGTCTACAAAAAAATCGTGAAGGACAATGTCCAGCCATCTGTTCGTGACCTCAAGCTGAAATAAACTTGGTTTCTGCAGCAGGACAAACATCCAAAAAAACACCAACAAGTCCACCTCTGAATGGCTGATGAAGAACAAAATTAAGACTTTAAGACTTTGGCGTGGCCTAGTCAAAGTGCAGACCTATTGAGATGCTGTAGCATGACCTTGAAAAGGCGCTTCATCCTGGAAAACCCTCCAATGTGGCTGAATTACAACAACTCTGCAAAGATGAGTGGGCCAAAATTCCTCCGCAGCGCTGTAAGAGACTCATTGCAAGTTATCACAAACACTTGATTGCAGTTGTTGCTGCAAAAGGAGAAAAACGTACACCCATATGATCAAAATAAATAAATAAATGGTAAATGGTCATTTCCTTGTATAGCACTTTTTCCACCTTCAAGGTACTCAAAGCGCTTTGACACTGCTAGCACATTTACCTTCTGATGACGCAGCATCAGGGGCAACTGGATACTTCGACATGATCACGGGAGGACGGAGGATCAAACCTTCAGGTTGAGTGACCACCACTCTACCACCTGAGCCATTAATTTAATTTAATTTAATTTAATTTAATTTAATTTAATTTAATTTATACATAAGAGTACCTTATTTACACTCCACACCTGAGTTTCACTGAAAACGTAATGACTAATTATATTTAAATAAATAAACACATGTCAAATTGATTATATAACAATCCCATAAAAATAGGAATTGTATTTAAAACATATAATTCTATAAAAGTAATAATATGTATTCATTTATAAATATATACCTTTAAATTGCAGAGCACATATTATCACAAATAGTCACTATTGTTGAAAAGAAGGATTTTGATCTGATGTTTTGTATGAAAACGTCAAAATGTATTGTATCAAAGGACATACAGTAGGACATACAGTAGCTTGCCCTATATACACTCCACATCAACCGGGGGCACTCTTTTGACTGATTATCACAAAACATGCCAGGGTAACATCCTGTACTTGGAAGAAGTGCTAAAAGTCTGATGAGGTGTCCAGTGAGTGTGCTACATGAGATAAAAAGTTGTCTGCGGGTGACATAGTGTGATCCATTAAGTCCGTCACATGACACAAAGGTGCTGGAGTTTGGCAATGAGCGGACTAGAAGAACTAGAAGAGTTAAGAACTTTAATGATCTACCTGTGTGCCACCCTGCACAATGGCGTACGCGTGCACAACGCTGTTCGTTTTCATTTACACTGTGCCTCTCGCTCTCTGAAGCCCTCTCATCAGGCCCTTTTTTCCGTTTGCCCCGTTTCATGTTTTCCTTCCATGGCCGTGCAGGTGCCGCTGTGCATGGGACACTTCTTCTTCTTCTTCTTCACTGGAGTTCTCCCGCGCTGATACATTATGAAGATTTAACTTTTCTGGCCTTTGATTGGCTGCGCTGACAGTCATCCTTCAGCTTGCCTTTAAAGTCCCACTTTGGATCCCTAATGGCTGTCATGTCGCTGCGCTCTCTGGACTTCTTACTCAAAGTGTCATTGGCATAATGGTCGGCAGCCGTTAGCCCCCTTTTGATCATCCATGCTGTGTGTGTGTGTGTGTGTGTGTGTGTGAGGTGTGTGCCTGCATGCGTGTGTGTGTGTGTGTGTGTGTGTGTACGTGCACCGCCGCTCACCTGCCACTTCCCAGGCAAAAGTGCCACGACCGGATATCTAAAATTCACTTTCAAATAGTTTCCCCTCCTGTTCTGGGCGCCTAATAGCCAACGCTGGCAAGCTACTTCTGCTGCTGCTCATTAATTTAAAGGGATAGCGCACTGTTTCTACTGCATCAGCACCTCGGCCCAGTTTGGTACTCCCTCTGTTGTTATGCATGCAGCGACAAAAAATATATTAAAAAGGGGCCACAAAGGAGCAGGACACCAGGATGGAGCGAGAACTGCGGTATACAGTACATATGTGGGTGTTCCTCACATTGTTTACATAGTAGCGCTGATTTAGTTGTATTTAATAAAGCGTCCTATATGCTCAGTTTTCCTCTTTAACCCCTCGTCGGCCGACATTATAACCCGTCTACTGTGGTACAATAGCCAATGTTCTGCACAAAAATGTACCAGCCCGTCTTTTGATGTACGTAGCTCTGACCAATTACATTGAATTTTAACGATAACTGACAGATTGAATAGCCAATGAAAATGTGAAAACAGCCGTATGCTGCTTGATGAGTGGGCTTTTGTCATAAAAGCAAGGAATGGCTACGTGTTGGAGAAAAGGAAAACATTGATTGTGTGTCAGCATTTTTCCTTTGCAGTCTTAATTGTACAAAAAGGCGAACCTCACAAAAATCTTCGTGTATTCAAACTCCTATTCCTTAGTGTCAGAACCACTTACCAGAGGTGTGGACTCGAGTCATGAGACTTGTAATCAACTCACAGTGGATGAAGAAGCGATTGTGAGGTCTGATTTTTTTCCAGGAGGCATTTTTCTGATGCAAATGTATTAACTGAATTGCTTGTTTGTACACTGAATCGAATCGTATCAAATTGAATTAATTGAATTGTATCTTAACCCGTGTATGTAGATGTGTATCGACTCATTTACCACAAAGAGATTTACATCCCTGCTTATTATAGATAAAAACTTTTTCTATCTGCGAAAGAATTATTAGTTAACTATGGACAAAATGCAATCAATTGTGATTAAATATTTTAATCAATTGACAGCGCTAGTTTTGACTAGGCGGGGTTTAACCACGAAACACGCAACAAGCATGATTTATTAATTAATATATTTGGGGAAAAACTGTGAGAGCGAAGCTGCAAAATAAAAAGTATGACATTTTATTTGGTAAAAACTAAACATTGCTTATGACTCGAAAAGACTGGAAGATTTCAAGCCTATGACTGGACTGGACTTGACTTGAACTCTCTTGTCTTGACTTGAGACTTTCATGCTTTTACTCGAGACTTGACTCGAGAGTTGGGATTACAGATTTGAGATTTACTTGAGACTTGCAAAACATTGGCCTTGCCCCAAAAATTCAGCATTCAAAAGAGCCAAAAGCTAAATGGTTCAAAGACATTTTTAGGCTTTTTAGCAAAAAAAAATCCCGGATGCTGAGGGATTAAAATCTGGGAAACTGCAACAACCAAACAGGATTGAATGTGTCACTAATAATGAGACAAGTGTCTCCCGTATTTACCGGGCATGCGAAGGAGACACATCTTATCCAAGAGGAGACTAAGGGCAGAGAGAAATGAGCGCTGCAACAAAATGGAGACCGTGGAGTATAATACGGCAGAAACAGGGTAAACTAACATTAGCATGTGGTCTCAAATTTTATCTGAGAGGAGACTGAGGTCAGAGAGAAACCAGACTGCTACAGCAAAGTGCAGACTGTGGAACATAATACTGCAACAACAGGGTAAACTAATGTTAGCATGTGTCCTTATATTTCATCTCAGAGGCGATTGAGGGCAAGCAAAAAAAACAAACCCCACAGCTCCAGCAATGGAGACTGTGGGGTACTGTATGCTGTAATACTGCAGCGTCCAGAGTTAAGGTGCAGCAACACAGTAAGGTAACATTGGCATGTGCGCTCAAATTTTATCCAAGAGGAGACTGAGGGCAGGTCTCACTGTATTTTATAGCTTGAACTGTGAGTCAAAAATACAATAATCAGGTCTTTCATGTTGCTGGTGAAGTTCTGCACTCCCGAGTTAATCGATTTGAGCGACTGTATTTCCTCGCTCACATACACATGCAGCCCCCTCTCGCCTCCCTCCTCCCAGATGCATCCACAGAGGGATTGGGATCAGAGCGCTGGGCCTAGCTCCACGTGATGTAAACTTGTGGAGAATAAAAGACGTCTCTTCCAATAAACATGCCTCCTGCATGTATCCAAAGATGTGTCAATTTCACTTTCACCTGGAGCAGCGGCGGGGGAAGCGGAGAGCGCTTCGACTTCTAAAAGACAATGCCATCGCCGTCGCTCCCCACCTGAATGACTGATACATTAAACATGCACAAAGCAGCGGGAGGAGCGTTCAAAGACGCATCCAAAAACCAAAAAAAAAACAAGGGAGAAAATATGTTGCACGCTCCAGTGCAGCTGTCAGTGCTAAAGAGTCTTAACCACTCTATTCTCTGACATACTACTGCAATATTTGACATTCAAAGAGCATTCTTCAGCTTTTCTATACTTTCTAACCATTCCTCAGAGACAGTTTGTCTCTTTCCTCCCTGCCCTCAGTCTCCTCTTGGATAAAATGTTAGGCCACACGTGAACATTAGCTTACATTAGCTTTTTAATGTGCATTAGCTCTTAATACTGCAGTATTACACGCCATGTTGCTGCAGCACACCTTTTTCTCGCCACCATCAGCCTCCTCTCGGATAAACCTTGCCGTATCCTGTTGCTGTACCTTAGCGCCACACACAGTAGTATAATACTCCACAGTCTCCACTTTGTTGTTGCATTTAGTTTTCTCGCTGCCCCAGTCTCCTCTTGCATCAAATTACCAATGTTAGTTGACCCTGTTTCTGCACTACAGTATTATACTGCACTGTCTCCACTTTGTTGCAGCGCTCTGCCCTCAGTCTCCTCTCAGATTAAATGTGGACACATATCAATGTTAGCTTACCCTGTTGCTGTGCTTTAGTTACGGACGTTTCAGTATTTCAGTTTTATTTTGGCCTTTGGTCTCCTCTTACATAAAGTGTAGACTATGTTTGTGTACTATATGTATATTTTGCATAGTTTCAGTGCTTCCTGTTTGCTCTGTTTGAGTTTTTTTTCCGCTTTAAGGCCTTTGGCAAATTCTCCTTGCTTCTGACATTTATCCTTCATTTCTTATTTCCTGTACTACTTCAATAAATACTCTCAATTAAATCAGGGAATTTTGAATTTTTTGAACCTTGTGAAATAGCCTCGCGTCCTAATACATACTGGTAACTTCATACTGAAATGATAATTACCACCCCCGCTTCAATTAGCCTGTAGAAGCCTAACGAGAAGGCAATTACAGCAAAATATACATAATCAATTATTTATTCCTTTTATTAATTATGACGAGTTTTTACCCGTTATGGTCGGCGGCGCTTCAATTAATGACCTTCAGCTATCTTCATTAGAAATTGCCAGGGAGCGGAGGAATTTATCCCATTGCTGCCACCCCTCAACCCCCTCACACACACACGCGCACACACGCCCACACGCACAAGTGTAGAAAATGTAAACGCGAAGGAGGTGAGGACGGGACTGGCATTGTCAGTCAGATGCCCTGAGCAGCGGCGGCGGTGGCGTTATGCAGTGTCACCGTGGCGACCGAGCGGCTGTCGAGGCCACCTGCCTCATTATGGCAAATGTATGCATCTGGGCCAGGCAGGCTGGTGCACTGACTGGCGCACTGGCTGAATGAGCCCCCAGCTCGGGCAGGCAAAATGGCAACATTGGCAACTATTACTGCGTTATGTTAGCAATATGGCAAGAGGTAAATAGCGAGACAAAGCTTTGACAGCACCAACTAGGGGCACGTTGGAATGTCACCATCGTACATCTGTCCATTTTCATCTGTTATCCTGTTTAGAGACACCAGGGAAGCTGAAGCCTATCCCCATTGAGTTAGCGCAAAAGGAGGACTACACCCTGGATTGGTAGGGGAAATGAGGCAGCTATGTGAACTGCTACACTCCAGCAGCTCACCATCAGGCACGCTTCGGGATCATGTATACAGTGGAACCTCTAAAGACGAACGCGCCCCAATTTGGATTAAAAGAAAAATACATCAGCAAATCTCATGGGATTGCATGCATTTTGGGAATCTCCGGCCACTTCACGATTCAATGCGAATATGATTCAGAGGCCTGCTATGCGATGATAAAGCGATTATTGATGCATCTCGATGCATCTTTTTTGTGATCAGTAGTTTCAATAGTTTTTTCATGCATAATTTTGTTGTATATGTAATTTCTTTTTACTCACTGTGTACTCCTAAAACAAAGCACATTTGTAATGATTCACAATTAAAATAAACATGAAATAGATGAATTTACTTCCATTATCTTTTAATAATTGGAAGGTTACATCTACCAACATATTTCCTGCACAGAACCAGCAAGAAAAATAAAGTGCACCAGTAGCAGCATGTATAAAATGAACAAACTTCAGCATATTCTGGGTAACCAAAGTATAGAAATCTGCCATTATTCACAAATAAATAATAGACTTCTGAATTCAAACTAAAATCCTGAGCATAGAATCTCTGACAAGAAAATATTTTGCTGTATAGCAAAGCCAAAAAACAAAATATAGATTTCTGTACCAGCAGCTCTCATACAAGAATAATGCTTGCAGACGTCAGTATATTGTGACTAACCAAAAAAACTGGGCTGCCCTTTTTCACAATTGCAGTGTCATTGAAATAAAGTTGCGATGGGACGTTGTATCTGGGTTCCAAAGTGCGCAACAAAGCACGAAAGCCCTGCTTCTCAACAATCGAACACGGCCACAAATCCTTTGACTTTGTGATTCGCTTCGCCTTTTCCGAGTTGGGTGGAAAATGACTTATCACCTGCTTGATGGTTCTCTGGTTGGCAGCAACCTCAACTGGCTGTTTTATCTCCTGGTTCGGGTGGAAACGTGTGATGTGGCTTGTCATATTTGTTGTGTTCCCAAAATATTTTAAGCTTGTATGACAAAGCTTGCATATTGTCTGGCTCTTGTCCAGCTCATTTTTACCTTCAACTACGTGAAAGCCAAAATGCTTCCGGACGCTCGCTTTAAATCTAGCGGGTGCGGGTTGGAGTTTACGCTCAGCCATTCTGGTAGCGTCTTACACTTAAAACTGCCCGGGTGGCACTTCCGCTTTCCGTCTTTTTGTTCATTTTTTTTTTGTTCCGTCAGCATCAATTATTGACATTTATGAATCGATTAATAATCGTCAAAGTCCGCATTGCGATGCATCTAAGAATCGATTATTTCCCCCACCCCTAATCACCATCATAAGGCTGTTATGTTCATTAAACAACCACACAAGGGAAAACGAGGGAACACTGGAATGACAACAAGAGAGTAAAGTTGTTCAGTGACACTTTAAAGGGCTAGTACGTACCCCATGAACGTGATATCCACTTGTGACTTCCCCATGGGACAAAAACAATCTCCAATCTAACTGCATTGCTTGTTTGTTTGTTTTTGTGGCCCACACGATTTTTTCGAGGAGGCATTTTTTGTCATGCAAATGTATTACTCTTTCAAACGCATATAGTTTTCAGAAGCCGAACCCATGACCCAAGTAACCCCAATAACTAACTACGTTTCTCATCACCGAAATCCGACCAGAACTGGGCTCACGGGACCCCAGGTGGGGGGTAAGTCACTGTTGATGCACACTGCTGATGGGGATGTCATACAACTTCATGTCAAAAAATCCGGACTATCCCTTTAAGGTTGTTTGGCCCACACTGTAAAAGTGTCTGGGGTCAGCCGCAGTTGGCTGGGGTAGGCTCCAGCCCCCCTTGTGACCTTGTGCAGTGTAAACCAGTATACTCAAAGTCGCTGACATTGTTTTCCGTCATCCTCTGCAAGAGTGATCACAACAGAAAACTTTCTGCATGTCCATCCTCACTTCCACCTTACGGCCCCCCATCTCCGTGGAACGCCATTAGGCCTAATGGAGGACGGCTTTAGGGACAGGCCATCACGGCGGCGTCCCGTCAGCGACACCGACATGTATCTTGGTGCTCATTATCATCCTTGAACAGCACCAATTTACATCTGATGGTCTGACTAATTCTGCCCTGGCGTTGTCAAGAGACATAGGAAGTGGCCTGGCCATGATGACAGCGCGCCTGTCAGGGGGCCCGTGGATGGAGGACTCCTCGGGGCATGATTTAATGTCCGTGTCAAGCTACGCTGTCAGCCTCCCTCTCTCTCTCTTTACAGCCTCGTTCCCCATCCAGACATTAGGATTCAGAGGTGATCGGCCTGCTTAGGATTCACACTGAGTGCCAGAAAATAACACACCCTTTATTACAAGCAGCTGAAAACTACAATTACAGATAAATAAAGTAGTATTGTATCACTATTGTTTTACATAAGGGGACAACTCTCTTTTTAAAAAACATGTACTGCTTAAGCCTTCGCATAACTCCAAAATAATAGTTTCAACTAATCATGGACATAATAGTTAATTGTGGAAGGTAGTGTTGATTAAAGGTATCTTATTATTCAGAAGTGACATATTAATGATGCTCTAACAGTGATATGTGTCATTACAGCATGTTTATGAGCACCCAATGTGATCAAAATCCAAAAAAAGCTCCACTTTTGAGAGAAAACACACTTGCTTTTGAAGTTTCCGTCGTTTCATGACGTCATGAAGGACAAACCTTCGTGCTCAGGTTTCACCAGACATCTTAATATAAAGCTCTGCCAATCCCTCAGTTAGCCACAGAAGTGGAAGCGATAAGTTTGATCATTTTGTTTTTCTTCAGCAAATAGGCTAACCTAGCATGACGTTGCTGTTAAAATGTGAGTGAACAAGTGCAGAGTCACAGTGGAAAAGTGGATGAAGTACGATAGATAGCGCTTCTTGCAGCCACACACTTGGCGTGGACTCATTAGTATTAAAGCTACAGACACACAAAAACACAAAAGCACTTTTAAATTACCTGAAGTCCACCATCAACGTCTATCGCCCATCTAACCCCATCTAGAATTTAGGGGGATATGGTTAGGCTTAAAGCCGTGTATATTTTTGCATATTTGAAAAAAGACAGACGTCGTCGACTTATCCGAAGTAATGGTCAAATTTGAGACGGTTGACCTGTGCTGACCTGTGCCAAAGGTCAAAGGTGAAAAGAAGCACAGATGGCTGGTCAAGGAGAGAGTGGACACTGGACACAGTGACACCAAAAAAATGTGTTTGTCTGAAACATATGTCTAATAAAACAATATGAGGGACAGATGGCAGTAGCTGCATTTGAAGTATCATGAAGAACTTCATGTATCTCTGCATGCGCTTTAAAGTATTGCTGTTATATTGTTGTTTACAATGAACTCATTAATGAACTATTAATGCTGACTGGGCAGTTTGCTCCTTACCACTATTACATTGGTTGTGTTATTTTTGTATTGTGCAATATACAGTGGAAGCAATGTTGAAAATTTACTCCACAATTTTGCCTCCTTCTCCAGTTAGCGTAGAAAATGGCACGCATCTCGTCATGTTGTTCATACACTGTGTGAGTCCAAATGTCTTCATAATGTTTTTTGTTCTTTTTTTACAAAACGACCTTGTACACAGACTATTAGCTTGCCACCAAATGGAAACAGGAAACGGAAGTCAGCTGCGTCGCCCATCGATGTCATCAGAGGTTGGATTTTAAAAATGTTTTTTTCAAAATTAGATCCATACCGGAAATACCGGTTCTGCACATGTGCGAGACCTATGTCACTTCCTCCCTTAGCAAATTTTTACGACGGCACTTCTGCGACGTCACATGCTGTGGTATTTATTATTATTTTTAAAATTTGGACTGGCTGTCGGGGTTTGTGGGAACAGAAGAACAAGGGTTGAATATGGGTGAGATTTTTTCTTTTTCGAATGACAAGCCAGTTTTCCGAGTGTTTTTTTCAGCTGAGCATTTTTTAATTTACATTTTTTGTTTCGACAAAAGTACAGTAAACAGCAAATGTGGCATCACTTTCAAGTCAATTTTCCGAATGAAATAGTACCAGAACAGGCTGCTCCTAAACAGAAAGGAAATAAGGAAATAAAAGTATACCTAATAATAACAAAATAAACTGTAAAAAAAGAAAAGAAGTGGATAACAATGATAAACTAGGTGTTTCCTACAAGATTCAGATCATGAATTGGATGAGATATTTCCACAGCTTGTTTTGTCTGGGGTGGACAAAAAAAGCTACATTGTGAAATACACCTTGCTGACCTTTTGAACCCACTCATATACAGAACACCACAGAATGGAAGTTGGACGACCTCAACTTCTCAGGTTTTGGACAGGTGTGATACTACCAGTGTGCACGTCTGATGGCGCTCATAGAGGTCGACGGTTTGCGTGTACAGTATGCTCAGACAGAGGGAAGATTGCTTCCGAAATGGATTCACGACGCTAACCAAGGTTCTAAAGTGCTTGTTAGTGGATGTATCGGAAAGAGAGCTACGTTTACCTTTCCACTTTTTCATGCACTCCAAATCATTAACACATTTACTTGTTATGTATACTGTAATTGGTTTTCACATTTTTCTCTCCAATCATCACCTGCTTCCAATTAAGGCTTTAGGTTAATTAAATGCTTTAGGTAAATAAACAGATATAATGACGGCATTTACGGTATTCAGGTGGCGCCCCCCTGGAAAAGTTAGCCAGAATCGCCGATGAACGCTTTTATCGAGACAGTACGCATTCAACAACCAATGTTGTAAAATGAACAGGAAGTTGGCCATTTTGGGTGTTCTTTGCATTATTTCTGGTAGAAATCAGAGCAAATTAGCGGGTGCACTGCATGTGTTAACTAACCACTGTTAACTGCTACTGGATGCTACCATAAAGGACTCATTGAGAAATTAAAACAATTCAGCGTGTATTCCGACACTCGCTCACCATGGCAATTTCCGCTGTTGCCGTTCTTTGATTTCTGACACTTCAGCTCTCCGTTCGTTTGCTAAATTGTGTTTAGTGTCGTTTTTATTGCATTTTTTTTTTTCCTTCCGCCGCCCTCGGCCTTAAGAAGAGAAGCGATCATTAGCCCAGGACTGCTCAAGCATGCACAGAGAGGCGAGGGAGGGACAAAAAAAAAATGCCATCAAAGTTGTCACGGGGAAAAAACGTCCTTGTTCTCTAATTTATAAACAACAAAAAAAATTACAGCTTTTGCGTTTCATGTGGCTTCTTGGTAGATAATTATGACAAGATGAAAGGCGTTAAAGTCCTCCCTCTGTTCTCGTCTCTTCAGACGGTCCCCCCCATTGTCAAAAATGGAGATGAGGTTGTCAGCGTCCCCCCCCCTCCCACTCCCTCTGTGTTCTACCTCCTTCCTCTCTCGCTCTTCCTGTCTGTCCCGCCACCCGCTTTAACTCAACTCTGATATGGGAAATCTGTAGCCTTTTCACAACTGTCACTCAATCAGTCAGCGTCTGTCTGCAAGGTGGCTGTCCCCTAATAGGACGCAGTCATTAGCTTTCATCAGTCCTTAAAGACTTTTTTATTATTATTATTACTATTTTCGCGGCCAATCAAAGAAGCCGGATGAATCTTCTTGTGTGCATTTGTTTGTTGATGTGGGCAGGCCCCTCCCTCGTGCAGCGCTACGAGTGTGTGTGTGTGTGTGTCCTCCAGGGAGGTAATTACTAGAATAACTACAGTAGAGGCCAAAGCTGCTAATTTATGCCTGATTGTTGACAGTCAGAGGATTGTTCAACACACACACACACACGCACACACACAGTGATCCCCTCGCTTGTTGTGTGCACTTGACAAGCTAAAAGATGGAACATATTGGTGGAATTGTCCTCATCCACAGGTCCACTTATAGCTTTGCTGAGTCATTGCGTGTCATCTGTAGGACATTCAAAGCAATTACACTTCCTTGTGTTACTGTTACAATGGAACCGGTTACCGTCTGCGCCCGTCGGACTGGCTGACTTATGTCATTATAAGCGTCTGTCGACATAACCGAAACTGAAACAAGCCACTGCTGACACATTTACTTGTGGCGTTCACTAGAGACACAAGGAAAATGGGTGTTTTTAAAGGATTTTTGGAACTACGGCAGTTTGTCGACATGGTTTTCATCCATTTTTTGCATATTTTCATTGTGAGACATCTGGTTTCATATAATATTTTATACTCTTATCGAACACAGCTGCTGTGGTCACTTCTGTGTATCTCTTGACCCCAACCCTACGATGACAATAAAGTTTTGCGCAAATCTTTCTTCCGGCAGGTAACCATCTGAAAAAACAATTAAATGGGTGCATACTGTTAGTTGCTGCGGTAGAATCCAGGTTAATACTGTCATGCTTTTATTTTGAAGCTTACTTTGCGCTAGGGGTGCAACGGTACAGTCCGTTCCTTGGTATTTGGGCTACAGTTTCGGCCCGCTTTCGGTAAGTTTTTGCATGCAAATGTATTGCAAAACCGTGGACACAAAGGGTACATGTTTTTACCGTGACTTCCTGTCACTGAAGTCACAGTGTGCAAAACATGCCTGTTGGCATGCTCTCAACCCCCACCCGGAAGTCATTCTCCTCCAACTTTGTCGCCCTTCTATGACATCATCGCAGGCTGACTCTGCAGTTCTTTGCCACAGCTACGCCACAAGTCTCAGCTTTTTTCTATCGAGTACAGCTGCAAAATAACCCGCCATGGAGCCAAAGATAGCCAGTCGTGTGCCTGTTATCATCACACGCCTTCCAGAGAAGACATGAGCTCATTGTTGTGTACGCAAGACCTGTGCATGGTTCGTGTGCAGTAGTGATGTGTGTGTTAATTAGCAACCGCACTGTATCATCATTCATAATTCAGTTCATAGTGCAGAATAATTCACACGGTGCATTTTAGCAGAAATTAACCTCCTCAGCACTTTGATAAAGAAGGTGAGAAACACTATTAAATAAAAAAATAACTCCTACAAAAGCACCAAGGTGGTGTCCGTGTGGCGCTCTCCCCCCCTCCTCCATCTCTGGTCCTCGGCAACAATACCCCTTTTCCACTGTAGCGAACTTTGGTGTTGGTGCTGGATTACGGTACGTTTGAGGCCAGGTTGGAACCGTGTTGCCTGCGAACCGACTCCGACACCAGTTTTATTTTCCATTGTCCTTACGTCATTACGTCACAGGGGTTACGCTTCCGATCAGGAAATAACAAGAAATTTCAAGTGTTGACCATTTTTTACATTTTCTGGACCATTTTGCACAATAAATGTGACTTCTTACATGACTATAAGTTTACAATGAAACTAGTTTGCTGCCGTATGCACAAATGAGAAGGGGAGGGTGGTGAGGCTTTCATTCATTCGACAATAGCAAGCTAGCATGCTAACGTTATTAGCAGGCCAGTATTTACGCCCAAAACTGAACATTAAATTGAACAAATACAACTTACGGGAGTCCAGGCAGGTCTGACTTGTGTCTGGGTCTTCTTCTGTGATGGCCCCCAGGGTTTCGGTGGAGTTCGGAGAAGTACACCATTGTGGTATTTAATCCACCAGCAAGCTGGCACGCCTGTGTTTGTGGCCCAAAACTTTGTTGAGCTCCTCAAAATAAGGCATTACTCTCCTCCGACCGCTGCCACTGCCTAGGTCTTTCTTTTGGTCTCTTCCTTGTGATTTATTCGTTCAAAAGACTGAACAAAACACGGTAACCCCGCTCACCTCCTTATGCAAACGGTTCGCTCACACGGCCCAGCAAGCTTTTGGAGCCAGTGTTGAACCAAAAAAAGACAGCGAACCAATTGTGGAACCATGACAATGGAAAAGTAAAGCTCTATGAACCACCTCCAAAAAACCTCTGAATCAGGCACAGTGGAAATGTGGTACAAGAGTCTTCAATAAAGAAAAAAGTGACATTAAATGTTCATTTATCCGTTCCATTCATCATTTATATACATTTCACATCATTTTCGGTATATAACTGTAATTTTCCGCATTTGAAAGTGTGTTGTTTTAACATATTTGGGTGAATTCATTGGAGTCGCATTGTTTCCTATCGAATCAATTGTTTTGGGTTTCGTACAATTTCAGATGGCCCCTTTGGAAAGGATTAATACTGAAAACCGAGGCGCCGCTGTACTTTGACTGTAGCGTCTGGTGGATATTCTTCTGGCGGTTCGAAACTTTTTTGTGCAATTTTTGAGGCCTGTTTTTGAGTTACATTTTTTTGTACAACCAATCATGACCTTGAGAGATAAAAGCCACAGGAGAGTTTCCAAGGTCTAAATTCTTTAGCGAAAAGTTGTCCAAATGAGACCGTTCAGAAGTTAACTCTCAGTCCACAACTTTTTTTTAACGATAGTCAGATATTGGATATTAAGGCATTAATAATAGATCCTAATGAGCTTTGAAGTGGTCGGACCGAGTGGGTAATGAAGCCTGTGGAAACACCTTTGAGGAGCTGGAGGTCTGGCTGGAATAGAAGTCTTTGTATTAGAGATGACTGAGCGGGCCGGCGTCCCGTCTTCGTTACCCCGATGTCCTTTTTTCTGAGGACGGAATTTGTTTAATTGAACGTAAATAATGAATTCCCCAGGAAGAGATTTGGACCCTGCTTGTAATTGCCACAGATCAGAGGGCACAATAACACACTTCAGTCGGGCAGTCGTAACGATGACTTCGAAGAAAAAAAAGGATACGGACTAGCGCGGGACAAAAGAGGAGGAGACGCCTAGCCAGAGAGGGGGAACTAATGAGGAACAAAGACCTAACGAGTTTTGTGAGGAAAATGTTTCCAAAGTCGTCTTTAAACTTGAGCGAGATGAAACGAGTTGTTTTTGACAGCTCGGGACGAGACGGGTCCGCTGCTCAGAGAGCGACGGGTAATTCCCTATTCCTTTATATTACCCCCCCTCACCGCCCTCCCTCCTTGCCTCCAAAGCACTCCCTTTGCTCCTCTACATTGATTCTTGAATTAGACACTTTGACTGAATAATTAATAGGGCCTTTTCCCATGATTGATGATTTGCATGGCTGCAATATTAGCTTTTCAATGCCAGCCATCTTGTTCGGGTGTAACCATATTGAAAACATGTCAAACGCTGTTTACCCACTTTGCGCTACCATGTTTCTTTGCGTTGGGGCACCTCGGGCCCACAATTGGTTCTCGTCGAGCGTTATGAGGCCCTCGAGTCCTGACACTCCAGAACAGAGCTCACATGCACAGTGTCAACGCTCTCACAGTAGAGTTTTATTTCCACTAAAGAGCCCGTCTAATAGCTCTGGTAGCAGTTTGAGTGGCAGTGGGCGTGGGGGTGGGGCGGCAGTGTGGGAATAGATTGTCAGCCATATTCCACTGTCGGCGTCGTATCACAGAGCGAGCGCACATCAATGCCGGGAGAGACACATGCATTAAGATTCCCTTTTAATTTGACTGGGATTGAAGTGGAGCGCTAAATTACGCCGTCACATACTCACCCCATCCCTGCACTGGCAGCTTGGCTTTTTTTGTTTGTTTCACTTATTTATTTACTTATTCATTCATTCCGAGAGTCCGATTTTTTTTTCTCTGTCGCTCGGCGCATGAAAGCGTTTTGCACTGCATTGTGTCTGCTTGTGTTTGGATGCTTCCAAACATGTGCACGCTTTAATAATTTAGCGCCCTGGCTGACTAATGACAGGCAGCGATCGTGTCGAGCCGAAGAGGCCCGAGCGACTGTGATCAGGGACGCCCCCCTCCCCATGTTTGTGTGGATGTGGCTTTGGCTGAGTTGTCAGTGTGGGAATGGAGTGTGTTTGTGTCGGCACATTACACACACATTACAGCTGCTTTATACAAAGTGCCTGGATCCAGGAAGCGAAAAACAGTCAGAAAAGTGTTTGTTTTCTTGGAGGCGAGTGACCACAAACAAACACTATTCAAACCCAGTGCAAGCCCCAAACTCACACCCCAAATGTCATCAAATTTGACAATTTTCCTGACATTTTTCTGGAATCGTGTGAGCCAAAAGCCAAACAAAACTTTCTGACTTCTAGAACTTAACCTCACGTGCAAAATGACAAGACTGTAACTTCTGTCAACACACTGTTAGAAATGAAATTTACAATTAATTTAAAAAAGAGTACTGTGACCAATATTACCACAATAGACACAAATCACCGTGTACCGGTAATTGCGATTACCACCCATCCATCCATTTTCTATGCCGCTTCTCCTCATTAGGGTCGTGGGGGCATGCTGGAGCCTATCCCAGCTGACTTCGGGCGACAGGAGGGGTACATCCTGGACTGGTGGCCAGCCAATGGCAGGGCACATATAGACAAACAACCATTCACACTCACATTCATACCTATGGACAATTTAGAGTCTACAATGAAGCTAACATGCATGTTTTTGGAACGTGGGAGGAAACTGGAGTACCCGGAGAAAACCCACGCATGGAGAGAACAAGCAAACTCCACACAGAAATGCCCAAGGCAGATTCGAACCCAGGTCTTCCCGATCTCCAGACTGTGTGGCCAACATGCTCACCACTAGACTGTGCGGCCTAATTGCGATTACATGGTACGATAATCCATCCATCCATTTTCTATACCGCTTCTCCTCTTTAGGGTCGCGGGGGCATGCTGGAGCCTATCCCAGCTGACTTCGGGCGTACACCCTGAACTGGTAGCCAGCCAATGGCAGGGCACATATAGACAAACAACCATTCACACTCACATTCATACCTATGGACAATTTAGAGTCTCCAATTAACCTAACATGCATGTTTTTGAATGTGGGAGGAAACCGGAGTACCTGGAGAAAACCCACATGGGAGAATCAAACCCAGGTCTTCCCGATCTCCAGGCTGTTACTGTGTTGGCCAACATGCTAACCACTAGACCACCGTGCGGCCCTGGTACGATAATTGTTAGGAATAAAATGTATACAGTTTAATCCCTATTTGGAGTTCAACCTAAATTCTAATGTAAAAATATGAAAGATATTATCCGCCACCGATAATCATCGGGACGATAGTGGCATAAAAACGTGATATCGGCTAACATCGGTATCGTTTTTTTTTTTTCTTACAATTAAAGCCGATACAGAACTTTTAGCGTCAACGTCACAAATTTGCAGCACTGCTGAACTTGCTGCATCATGAAGTTAATACTGTGCTGCTCTGTGAGGATAAGGTACCTCTATATTTAAACAAGCAGAGTAACAACAACGATCACAACGGACTTACCAGCGCCTTCGGGGGTTACCATTCCACACCCTAGTCTTAGTCTTGCTTTTTAAAGTAAGAGCTAAAAAAACATCACACAGCAAAGTAATAGATAGATAACAACAGACACGACACTACCAAGGAATAATGCTGAATAACCGACAACTATGTGAGCTTCAACACGTAACTTAACAGCTATTTACAACAACAGTACAGCAAAGCACGCAGGAAGGGAAACAGAAAGCGCTGTTGTCAAAACCATATACGTAGACGCTGCTTCGCTGAGCCGTACGTCAACATCGCCGCCATATTGGATGTGGCAAGGCTGCGCTGTAAGTGGATACAAGAAAATGTACTTCATTTCTACAAAGAAATTGAAGTTAATGCCTCTCGTTTATACATTCACACACGCACTCACATACTGATAAGAACTTCATTGATCCAACACAGTAGTAATTCACATTACATCAGCTGTAGAGCACAAAGTAGTGCCTCCCTTTATACACAGTATATATGTATAGTAGTTTCAATGCAATAAAATAAGAATATAAAATAAGAACATGAAAGTTATCAATCAAAATAATAATCAGCAAATTCATGTATTTTAAACGATACGCCTTTAACTAAACATAACATCTTTCCAAAAATAACACAAATCAAGGCATCAAGGCAGAGGAAACACAAATGTATTCTTGTATAAAATATGCAATGCATGAATGATCTACTCAGAGATGGGCGGAGTAGCCAACAAAACAACTGTACTCATTTAAGAGTATTGTTACTTTACAACAATTTTACTCAAGAAAAAGATATGTGATGTTACACGTATAGGTATCTGTTGACATCGGAAACAGAAATTGAGAGTTGGACGATATCGGTTCATCAGTTATGGGCAAAAAAGCCAATATCGGACATCCCTAATAATATGCATCAAAATTCAAATAAAACTTTTGGACTTTTCTAGCGGTCACTTCTGTCAACACACCTGTAACTCACGATGAAATGAGCATTTCATAAAATTATTATTGTGACCAATTTGATCACAATATAATAATCCCTTGTTTCATTGGTTCCACACCTGACCGTGATTAGTTCCGCAAATTTCCGCAAAGTAGTATTCGTAATTTATAAATTTTATATTTTCATACTTAGAGCACAGAAAACCTGTCTACAACCTTCTAAATACTGTTTTTAACATCATTAGAGCTCTCTAAACATGAAATAACAACCCTGTAGTCACATTTACACTCGTCGTACCCAATTTCGTAAACATAATAACAGGAAATAAGACATGTTAGACATAAATAGACATAAATGTTAGTCGCATTGGGAGAGTTTTCTGGACAATGTACTTCCTAACATTACTGACACCTCGTGACCAGTGTAGAATGCTACATATTACATCTTTGAATGTGTCTTCTGAATGCCTGAGCTGTGTATTTTTGTTCATTTTTACATTTATATGCTTGAAAATTCTTAATTTAGGCCAAGAATATGTAAAATTTGCCAAAATATGCATATTGTTTGAGTAATAGTAGGCTGTAGTTAACCACGACGCAGTGATCATATCTTAACTTATTTTGAAAAAACCATGATAGAGTGAAGCCACAAAATTTGAACTGTGAAGTGGCGAGGAACGACTGTACTGTTCAAATTTGATGAAATATATACCCGTAGCAAGTGTTGTTCAGTTGGCTAACAATGGATGTTATTTAGAGTTCAAACCAAAACTGTCTCAAATGTCAAACAAAGCAGTCCGACTTCTAAAGCTTAACTAACAGGATGGTCACTGCTGTCACTCTTCCAGATGAAATAGCATGAACATTCAATAAAATGGCCGTGGGGACCAACATTACCAGGATATATCAGCAAAAGTGAATGGAAAGATTTGCAGGACGGTAGTGAGCCCTAGTGTGTGGCCTGGAGACGGCAGCTCTGACCAACAGACAGGAGGCAGAGATGAAGGAGGCAGAGCTGAAGATTTTTGTTGGGAGTGATGAGGATGGACAGGATAAGTTTCGGAGAGGCCAGGCTGAGATGGTTTGGCCACGTGAGAAGGAGGGTAGGATGGTGGAGCTGCCAAGGAGGAGAAGAAGGATAAGACCAAATAGGAGGTTGCTAGATGTGGTTAGAGAGGACATGAAGGTAGTAGGACTGACAGAGGACGATGTAGAGGACAGGGTGAGATGGAAGCGCATGTGGCCCAAAGTAGTGACCATCGTTTGCCTCAAATACCGCTGATAGGCTGCTCCAGAGCATCCCATGCTCAATGGGTGGCATGTCCGTGAGTATGCTGGCCATGCAATTCCAGGAATTGTATACAGATTCTTGCAACATGGGGTGATGAGGTGATGCTCGTGTATGAATGGCACAACAATGGGCTTCAGGATCTCCTCACAGTACCCCTGTGCATTCAAAATACCATCAACAAAATGTAGAAGTGTTTTGGATCGTTGCCTGTACAGTTAAGCTTTCATGATGGCCACAGTTTGACCCTGGAACTAATTTTTATTTTTAAAATTTTGTATAGGACATTTTTAGAAATTAGATCTACATGGAAGTGTCACAGGTGTCACAGAACACGACATTGCTGGATTTTTATAACATTTATAATTGTCAGTGTAAAAAGAAGTTCACGGCCATTAAAAATAATAATACAATGAATCAGTCTTCCTGTACTTGAAGTCTTACTGCTTTAAATGGGAGTGTTCTTTATTCAATTTTAGTACTGGAAATTACTTTAGTGTCATTAAAAATGCAGTTTTTGTAGATTATCTTCTAGGTAAAAACGCAAAACCAGCAATTCCTTTTTTCTTCCCCCGCATGCAAGTAACTACAAACCAAACAAAAACAAATATTTTCTCCAAAAGACTTTTAAAGATCAATAAAAAGAAATGTAGCCATTAGAGGGGTCCAAGAGCGAAAGGAGAAGGAACACATTTGACCTCCTGGCCTCAGCTTCTTTGACCATGGAGTGTAAGGATATCATTTAAAATCAATAGTTTTCTCAAGATGAAATGAATAGTCAAGCAAGACATTTAATCAGGACATTAGCTAGCTAAACAGAGGAGCCTATATGGAATTAAACAAAAGCGTGTATAGGAGCAGAGCCTCGCCACTGTGAGAAAAATCATTAGGCTAAATTAAAAAGCTGTTTGAGGGTAACCGGATCCTTTAATGAGGTCAGCAAGAAGACGAGAGGAGAGGGAGACCATCGATTATCAATCATGGAGGTCATTATCTCGCTAACACACACATATTTATACAAATATACATTCCTTAGTCTTTATTTACCAGACAGGGATGCTTTCTATTGTCTCCCTCATCATCTACAACTGGTCAGATGGCATCTCCAGTTGTTTTTTTTTTTTTTTAAAGTGTGCATTCGTCTTTTCAAGGCTCACCTGACAGCCGTCGGCGAGTTCCTGGGAAAATACATCCCCTTATTTGGCAGCGTCGCGTGCCTCTTGTCTATTTAATTAGCAAACGCAGAATCTTCAGCAGGCGGGCGGGTGATCTAAAAATACGAGGAAAAAAAAAAAGAATAATAAAAAAAAAGATGTTAAAGAGACAAGATGCAGTAAAAGCTGACAATGATGTTAATATAATTCAGTTACGGGGATGGGTTGCGTCTATAAACAGCGAGTGACTAGATTAGCATCTCATAACAAACAATAGTATGAATGTTAATTGGATGCCACTTTGAAGCGTTAATTCATTTAGCCTCAATCAAAAGAAGGACTCTTGTCTCGTTGACGCTGTAAAGAAAAGCCATTAACATGATCAACTCATCGGATGTTGATGTTTTTGCTCTTGTTGCTCGCACTGCAACTAAGATGCCGTTGTCTCTTATTTTATGATAATTAGCCTTTTTCCGTGTCCATTTGTTCTATTTTTTTAAGCTATCTTGACATTTTATGCTCACGAAGGTATCTGATATTTGAACCATGTGGGACTTGGACTTGGCTATTCCCCGGCACTCTCCTGTTTCTGCTGGCCTGCACTCAACTGCTATGTTTCTGACTTTGTGGACTATTTCAAGTTGTTGTGTTTTATTTGATGGTGCAAGGTAGTGGTTATCATTAATCATGGGGAGAAGTCCTAATCAAGTAGTAACTTATATGACATGTAAGTTGCACACTTGCATAAGCAAGTGTACCATAGGCTTTGACTTTGTGCATTATTTTGAGGCTTTCTGTTTATTTCTCTTATGCAAGGTGGTGAATATCATTACTAGCAGATGGGAGGAGTGAACACATGAATTATATGGCAGGTCTAGGTTGCGTGCCTGTGTGTACTGGTGAGCATGCGGGCATACCGTGGGCCTGGACTTTGTGGATATTTTCCAATCAATTTATGTCGATCATGGAAGGTGGCGGTTATTATAATAACTGGCGGGAGGAGCGATCGCATTCATTTTATGACACATTTAGATTAAAGTGAATTTGTGGCTTTTAATGTGAAATTGCTGCTTTCTTTGTAATGCACCTCGTCCCCAATCAATCTCCTCACATTCCCCGCAGGTCTTCGCTTTCCCCATCTGGTGGGGTTTCCCGGGCTTGGGGGGACGGTGGGGGGAAGGGGCTGTTGGGGTCAGGACCCTGCTGATGCTGTGGAAGATAAGTGTGTGCTTTAACCCAGGGCTACACCTGTAGGTTAGTGCGAGGGGATGCTAATCCCTCAGGCGTCCGCTAATACTGATGATCCGCATCTGAGACCCTCTCCCCTGGGAGTGCAGCGGCGTTGCATTGTGGGGGGCTGGCAGACCAGGCTACAGGGGGCTAACCTGTATCCGTGGATGTACAGGGGGTGGGTTGCAGGGATGTAAATGTTGCATCCACCAACACAGTTGATATGACTGCCGTGCTGCTGTGAACATGAGGAATTGCATGAGCAGGTGGTATCACCAGTCTCCCTTTCCTGCATGCTGCAAACAGATGTTTCTAGCTGCAAATACCCCAACCCCCCTTTTTCTTCTTCTTCTTCTTGTTTTCTCCCGGGGCGCTCTTTCAATGAGTTGAGCTATTGTTGTCTCCAATAAGGAAAGGAAAAGCACAACTGCTCTGCCTTCTGTTTGTCTGCTACAACGCTGGGAAATAACCAGCAGTGTCGTTTTTCTCCAACGTATCGACCAACCCTTGTTAAACATGACGGTTAAGAGACTTCCTGGTTGCGTCACATGCGCCTATCATTCCCCTGACATCATTTTTCTTGATGGCCTCGATTCAGGGTGCATTCAAACAAGGCAATCCATGCCGTACTTGGGCACGCTTGACACCTTAAGTCCGGTTTGTCGGACTAGTCTGAGTGTTCTGATCTGTGCTCAAGTGCAGTACACCTTGTGCTTGGAAGAGGTGGGCTTTGGCGCTGCATGGTTACGCAGAAAGCATATCATTGATACTATCGTCTTGCCAGCTATTAATAATAATCGCCAGTTTACACAAGAGAAATGAATGTAAAGAAAGGAAATAATCCACAAAGTAAAAAGAAAAGACAAAGAAAACGGCAGTAATACCATTTTTTTTACCACTATCTATGACAACGTATGTGTTCTCAAAGAGGCAGAAAGTGATATCACTCTGCTCGAGTGAGTGACTGGATGACAGAAGCCTGATACAAACACTGTCAAGATGGAGGCAGACAAGCAAAGGGGTCTTTGGTGTTTGCCTCTCCTGTCTTGTGTGTTGTGATAATATCATGTGAACAAGCAGCGTGTGTGTGTGTGTGTGTATTGTTGTCTCCCGTCGGACTCGCTGCCTCGTGTTGACACTTTACTGTTGTTTGTACATGGCAAAGTGGTCCGTTTTCCCCGCATCAAAAGTGCTTCTTACGAGAATGTGTCAGGATGTCTTCAGCTCTTACCTTCAGCGGGCTGTCAGAGGGTAAGCGAGCGAGGGGGCCACGTTCAGGAGCAAGGCAGGGGAGGAGTTGGATGGTGGGAAGTGGGGTGGGGGTTCTAGCTTTGTTAGCCCTGAGCGCTTTTTAGTGGAGGCAAGAAGTGGCTCAAAGGCTGTCAGCACACGTGCAAACATGCTCATGTCAACACATAAATACATACTCTCAGCTGCACTGCGCACGTTTGAACTCATGCACACATGCACACGCACACATTACGCTACATTACATTACACACTGTTGTTGCACAAAGGTGTGGGTCGTGAACGCAGTCGCATAAAAGAAGGTCGAGTTAGGACTTTTCAATATGACACTTTAACATAAGCTAAAAATGCAGACGTGACAACTTCCGATACTGGAAATCAGCGAGGCTTTACTTCGTATATGTTCCTTTGCCGAAAACTACTAGTCTTTCATCGCGCTAATAGTTTGACGACAAAAATCAAACCACCGAATTCTGTCAATTTTGCAATCAAGCGACCAACTCATGCATGTGCTGATGCGGTGACGTGCAGTCAGGGGAGGCAGGGAGGCGGAGACTCGCCAGTCATGATAGAAAAAAAAATAATAAAAACACCGATAACATAAAACACAGTTTATTAATTGCCCGTTCATCTGCATCCTAAATGTATTTTCTGTATGAGTCCAATTGTTTTTAACATTTTCTTAAGTAAACATCGCTGAATTTGCACATTTCCTTATCGGGTGAGGCTGCTGCAAACGTGCCTACCATCACACTGGACACTGAGTTGGATCATGGCGCCTGCCAGTTTGTGTTTGGCAGTTCCTGTTTGCCAGCATGTCGCCATTAATATAATCTCTAATTTGGAATTTCCCCTTGTGGGACCAGTAAAGGCACACCTGTGTCTTACTTTAAGTGCAACATCATCATTCTTGCTCATCGGACAGTAAAATACATAGAAATGTCATACGGGAGGCACTGAATGTGCTCGTTGCTGTCGTACTTCCATCAAGATGAGAAGACAACTTTTTTTTTTCCAAAGTAGCCATCTCTCATGCACGAGCACATGCACGTCCACAACATACAGTACCTGTGTATGGAGAATACACAGCTCAATCCCACCAGTCATTAATGATAATCAGCGCTTTTCATATTACAAATGAACAACTCCAAATAACGCTATAATTAGTGCATAGGAAAAACTGGTTTAGGGATTGTTTGCATAGTTGAAACAAAGGTCAACTTATATGCCTGTTGATGTATCCTGACCGGATCAGAATTCGTAAGGATCCAATGACCTGCAGTCACGTACAGTTGAAGAAGACATGCTAATTTTAGGCTTGTGTCTATGCTCGACTTCAGGCGATACTGTCACCCGTGACCTTTGGGGATTATTTTTTGCTATAATGATACCATGTCTGCTCAGTTAACAAGTTGCTAAGGAATGCATGAAAGTCGTCAAGCGTTAGGCGTGTAATTATGGGATGCCAAAGCCAGCAAAGGAAGCTAAGTTAAACGTGCTGTCCAACGTTGGCCCAAAGCAAGAGTCAGATTTGGAAAAGGCAATTACCTTGCGGCGGCAGGTGCTTAAATGAACAGACGTAGCCGCTTTCAAAACTTTAAAGACAACTCCGGGATGTTTATTTTTCTAGCGTTAATAAGAGATCTCAGCCATTAAACAAGTAGCTACGGGCTACCGTCATCCTCTTCATCCGTTACTTTCGCTAAGTAACATTTGCTCTGTCTGTGTAATTCGGCATCTCGAGCATTTCTCCAGCAAATGACAGCAGTGTACCACTGGTGTGCTGCTGCAGGCTGCCAAGCGCTAAGCGGTCCTGGCATCCTGCAGACAGGCCAGACTTGTGGTTGCTGTTTTGCTCGCTCCTGTTCAGTCTTTGGCTGCAGCTATATGCGCAGCACAGACAGCTAGCCTGTTCCCACAACGCTCGCTCGCTCAACACCTAAAACTCCAGCATGGGTACGGCTTGTCAGGAAAACGGGCTTATAGTGGGGGGAACTTTAGATTAATTACTCAGTGAATCATTGAATCAAAAGTTGATTCAAAGAAAAAGAGAAATTGAAAAGTTGACTGTAAAAATCAAAATGGGCCCGAGAAGCCACTTTAGCTGCAACATTCCACTCAATCATCTGACCGCAAAATGTACAGAGGCTATGTTTGGATTCCTTTAGTTGGCATTCTATAGCTATAGTTTTTGAATTGGAATTCCAAGACTGTTGTTTAACCCTGAATGCATATTTCAGTATGAAGGTCTGTCCTCTGAAATTCCTGGTAAACTCACACACAGAAAGTCATTCTAGTATCCTAAACAGTACATGCTTTAAAAAGGGACAGACAAAGAGCAAAGAGAGAAAACAGAGTTCAGTTGCATTATCATTCACTGAAATTGGAGCCTGGATGGAGGATAATGGGGAGGGGTTGGGGAGAGAACGGCACAAAATGCAGCAACAGACAGTGACAACGTCCACTTCATCGCCTGCTTGTGCAGTGCTCAGTGGGCCACATAAGCATGGGGCGCAGGAATAGCAGGGATCTAATTGTGGGATCCGATTGGAGAACCCAGGGATGAGCAAGGGGAAAAAGGAGAGTGAGATACAGCAACAGGCGTCAACTTCATTTCCCGTTTGTCCAGTGCTGATATGTCCAGACAGACGCCCAGTGCAGGAATGACTTTTATCTGATTATAGAGCCTGGTTGGAGAACTTGGGGATGGACAGGACACTGTGAGATAAGAGGGCGAAACAAACCAGCACACATGGCAATGGCTATAGCAATACCATTGTTTGTAATAATAATCCAAATAATAGTAATAACAATAACAATAATAAGGGTCATGGTAATAATTCAGATAATATCAAGCGTCAGATTAAAGCCGCAGAAAACAGCTCATGATGCATGCTAGTGTGTTGATTGAGTGTGGCAATATTTGTCATTTGGGGTGCAACACGAACGCTAACGTTCAGCCCAGCCCACTAAGGGACCCCCACAAAGGAACGCAAGAGCGCCCCCCGCCGAAGGACAGCACCCAAGAATGGGAAGGCCAGGGGCAAAAGTCAGGTATCCACAGTGCAGTTCAGTCCAGTTTGTCCAGTTGTCCAGTCCAGTTGAGTGCCAGAATCTAGCCTTTGGTTCGGGGTAACGTTCACAGAAGTATGAACCAGGCCACTATCCGGTCTACACATTTCACAGTAGAAACACAAGCCTGATCAGGATTTACCATCCCAACCTGACTGGACTCCTAGGGGGAACTGTTGCTAAAGGTCCTGCTTCGGTAAGCAGGACTTAGGTAGGCTTAGGTAAAGGTGTAGAGCTCGGTTGCCAAGTCCAGATCTCAGCAGCTGGTCAGTGCTGCTGTTTCTACAGTCGTCCCTCGTTTATCGCGATTAATTGGTTCCAGACCCGACCGCGGTAAGTGAATTTCCGCAAAGTAGGATTCAATGTTAATAACTGGAATATTTTCGTAGTTAGAACATAGAAAACATATTTATGACTTTCTAGATCCATTTTTTTTACCATTATTACAGTCCTGTAAAAATAACACCCCTATAGACACCTTTACACATTCTTTGTTTACACCACATTGCTAATGCACAGGCTACGGGATCACTGCAGGGACACAAGAGACGGCCACGCCTGCATAGCATGCATAGTGAGCTAACTAGTTAGCCTTTAATTTATTTATTCTAAAAATTCATTCTTAAGAAAGAGTTTCAAACGAAGCGGGGTAGTAAAACAAAGCAAGAATCCAAAAACTCACCACTTCCACACAGAATAGGAGGATAACTTCCATCCACTCTATCATATCGGACATGCCATGGCTGACTCCATGCAGTGTGACGTAATGTGATGTAATGGCACGTCTCATTAATGTTTTGTGTCATTACCAGAATACTATGACTTGTATTTTGATATTTTTGACTAATAACGACCCAGAATCAACCACGTTTTTTTAAAAACACAATAGAGTGAGGGAGGGACATTCAAACTGCAATGTAACGAGGGACACTATACATGTTTTTAGTTGCAGGGGGAAATTGGCGTACCAGAAAGGCATAAACCATACTTGGGACTCTGATGGTCCTTTTAATCAATCAGGAATCGCAATTCTTCAGCATAGATATTTTCTGGCCAATTCTAAGGACCTTGACAGCATAATTCTTACGAACAAAGCACAACCACGTATCTTCTAGGGGTACAATTACTTGTCCCCGAGTTGGTACCTTTCACGGTTCTGCTTTTGAGCCCTTGACACTTGACTTTCACACCATAGGGGACTGGGATCAGCTTCTTAATTAATTAATCAGTCAGATTTTGGGTTAGATACCTTAGTTGATCTCCGGTCTTCAGCATACAAATAAATCTTTTGGGCAATGCTAAGGATTCTATGTGTCCTTAAGTGTGTAACTGCTTGACTTTGGGGTGGGACTGTCAAAGACTTTGCAGTCTGCACTTGACTTTTATGCCTTGGCAACAAACCTGTATTTTTGTGGTGCTGGAAAAGGTACACACCTACCTGGAGTCCAGTTAGTAGACACTTTATTGTATGATGCACCTTGAGGGAGTCCCATTGCACCCCTATCTCATTAAGCCTTGTTTGTCCTGAACCGTCTGTGGCTTTACGTCCCAGTATCAGCAAGTCTTCTTGGCCCGGTCCTGTTCATGTATGCAGCTTTAATGGAGCGATAATGAAGAGAGCTTGTCTGAGATGAGGTTAACAGGAGTGTATTCATTTGAATAGGTCCCTTCTGGATTATTCCTCCCTCCAGCCACTGTGCCGCCGTCCACATGGAGGGGGGGACACTCTGGAGGCAGTCTTAACATAAGGGTCATTAGCATGAGAGTCAGACTTTCTAATCATCTTTTGTGTCATGTGACTTGGGGTGCTTAAAACTTCAGAGCTGAGGGACCCAAGATAGAAATCTCCATCCTTCAGTCGCAGTTGTAGATTTTTATCTTTCTTCCTGTTCTGTCGCTCCATGTTTCTCTTGCCGTCCTCCGCCATTGTTGTCGTCAAATAATACAGTCGCTCAAGCACAGCGTTTGAATCCTAAGGACCTCTGGGAGCAGATTTGTCTCCACCAAGCCCCTTCTAATGGGGATTAAGGGGATTAAAAAGCATAAAATGACCCCAACTCCAAGTCTCCAGAGCAAGGGCCAGCTTGCCTTGGCCTCGCCCGGGCCCGGGGAGCGCCGGCCGGCCGCGGGCCTTCTTCTCAGCGGCAAAGGTGGTGGTGGCCCCTTAAAGCCTCCCCGTTAGCATGACAAAAGGCGGGAGGCAGTTCGAGGACGCATCTCAATGGCGTGGCAGCTTGTTTTCATGGAGACAAACAGCATTACACTTGGCAGTGACATTGTTCTAAACTCGGAGACAGAAACCCCCGCTCCCCACCACCACCAGTTCTCCGTGGAGCTCAAGGTGTCATATTAATTATTTAAATCTGATGTGGATTTCCAGCGAGGGATCCCTCAAAGGCCTTACTTCCAGCCAGAAGGTCTGGGATCTGCATTCATTTGGTTAATTAGACCTGAAACCTGGCTTTGATCTCCACCAAAATTGGAAAAAAAGGGGAAACTTCCAAGATAGATTATTTTGTGTCTAACCTATTTTTCCATTGTAGACTTTTCCCAAGTCCTTTATATTGGCGTGAACTCCAAGGCTGAGGCTGCACTGTGTTGGACTAAATTAGGCTGCTTAATGTCTCGGTTAAGGAATTTGCAGTTAACCAGCTTGAGGAGGTCAATAATGAAGGTAATAGACGGACACTTTAATCCAATCAGGAGGACTGACAGAAACATTCACTCATCACTGAAACCAAGAGAAGGCGACACCGGCAGGTTTTAGTGGCAAATACTCAACATTCCCCACTTGAAAGCACATCCAGCTTCAAGTTAACTTAGCTCTGTCTTCAGAGTGGATGTCTCCGTCCCTCCATGTCTGAATGGACACACTGATGACTAATATCCTCATTAGCAAATGAGACTCATGGAAGCAAAAACAGAACGTGAATGTAAAATATCACAACATTATTCTAATGAGCTAATTCACATTAATGTGGCTTTTTTTTCACATTATTATGACTTCATTGATGTCAAATTATGTATTTGTTTTCATGTAATAATATGACTTTAAAGGGATAGTTCTCATTTTGTGACATGAAGTTGTAAGACATCCCCATCAGTAGTGTAGTGCATCAACAGTGTCTTACCCCCCCCCCCATGGCTCGTATTGGTACTTATATTGTATATTTCTTAGCTACCTTTCGAGTGTTAAGTTACTGTGTGATGAATTTAGCGTTCTTTCTAGGATGGCACTGTGAGTCAGACTGTTACACTGAGTAACGACCTCCTGCAATTTCTGATGGGTTGACAAGCTTGTTGTGATTTCCCTTATCGCTCATGATTGGCTCCTGCACCGTTTCCGGCACAGTATTTAAACGATTAGTGACATTTCGGAAGTAAAGGAGATGTCACGAGATTAGAAGATAAATTATATAAAATAAATTAACTGCACTGCTGTATAAGCCGCAGGGTTCAAAGTTAAAGAAAAAAGTAGCATCTTATACGCCGGAAATGACGGTACATTAAATCAATAAATGATCTGGTCTTGTGCACTCCAAAAAAATAATACAGTGCCTCAACAAAAAAAATTAATACAATGATTTGCATCAATGTTTTGAAGTGATGACATCTTCATAAAACAGACCACAACTGAGTTGGAAGAATTGTCTTTTTCTGTTCCGTCAAGGAATTTCTTTTCTATATTATTGAAAATGATTTTTAAAATAAAATGTACTTAATTGGCATAGCTATTACCATTTACTTGTAAATGGACATGAGTTTAAAAATCAAGTTAATCAAATTCTAATCAAAATCATCCACAACAAAACAGATAGCAAATCAAGTTCTCTAAACAGTTTTTTATTTGAATAAACAATATTCAGTATCAACATGCAATTCCAGCTGGCACAATTACCCATTTGTCAAATGTAAGAAACATCTGCGTCGCTCTATAAATTACACAAATACGATTTAAGCTTCAAAAATGTGTATGAAAAGCAGCTGTTCAAGTTCAAGCAAAGACTTTCAGCGTGTTGGTAATCTTCTGATAGCCTAGATCATCTTTATGTAGAACAACAATTCTTTGTTTCCCGTCTTCAGAGAGTTCTTGGCCATGAGGTGCCATGTTAAACTTTCTGTGACGAGTATGAAAAAGTGTGATAGCGATAACACCGAGTTTAACAAACCTGCTCCCCATTCACACCTCAGACCAAAGACTCGAGTTAAAACAGGACCGTCGACTCGGCATCCACCTCCGTAGTATGCCCTGCGCGGGTTTGACCGCCGTGATGGGGAGCAGAATCCAGAAACATTGCATTGTAAACATGTCCTCGGCAAACTGCTCCGCCATTAATTGCTCTAATACAGTGGTCCCCGGGCCGCACAGAAAGAAAAAATAATTTCCATTATTTCATTTTTTTTTAATGTTTTATTTTGAAAAGTGTCCGGATTCTCTCTGTTACATCCGTCTGACTTGACGCATGTCCATTGTGCGTGTGCTAACTTTATCTCATGCTGCAAAGATAGACTACTACTGTATTTTTACCATTTTTCTTTCACCTCATATTTGGTGTCAAATGCTGATACTATGTGGGAATGCATAAAGGTAAGTTTTGATGACTTATTGAGTGCTAATGTGCACATTTGTCTCAAGTGAATTCATGCTAGCGCACTGCCTTTACCACACACGTCAAACAGCGATGTAATCATCTCTCTGGAAAAACTTGGCTGGAACTTGAACCGCTTAAACGTAATTAGTTTCTCTGGGTGATTCGTTGAATTAATGACAAGTCAGTGATGATGATGATTTAGATTATAGTCTATAAAATATATTAACAATGCCATTACTGAAATAATGTTGGATTGTGTAAATACTTCCACTTCCATATCCATATAATATAAAAACTTTGAAATCAAATTTCTGTTGTTCCTTATGGGCATGAAAAAATAACCAGATTTTTAAAAATCAATTTACCAGAATGGTAATTAATGGATTAGTGGAATGGTAATGAATGAAGCCGTGTGTGGTCCTACGCACACACCTGCAGGTTATTTTGTTGTATTTATTATAATTTTTGATTTTGGAAAAGTCAATGCTAGTTGTAGGCGTTCGTTTCTATGTTGCTATGCGAAATCAATGATATCCAAGCTGTGACCATGTAGTAACATGGTGACCATGTAGTAACATGGTCACAGCAAGAAAAGCTTGTTGGTGGTTTTTGGAGGTGTTTTAATAGCGGTCTCTGCAGGTGGCATAGGTGTGTCCCATTACGTGTAGTAATGACATGTCTCTTTTTATCTGTTGTTATATCTCTAGAACACACAGAAAAGAGAAGGACATGTGTGTTCGTGCCTTACATAAGGATTGTGGCTGATGGGCAAAATAAAAAAAAAAAGGTGCAGCTTTCCTTGAGGTTGCTATAACAGACACGCTGCCTTGGTTTTTACAGTGTGGTCCTGTGATGCTAGCTGCTCTGTAGTTAAGATGGGCTCTCCATGTGAGCATCACTGCAAGGTGGCCAATTTAAACTTTCTCTTTCTCACATCAAACCCCCCCAACAACCGCCTCCCCCCCGTATAATCTCCTATTTATGTACACAGGATCACCCGGGCATGTGGGGACACGCCCCCCCGCAAAGCACACTCCTTGTTAACGACGGAGAAGAAGCTAATCACTTAGCCCGCTTGTAGCACCATGGACTTGAAGTTGACCTCCTGCCCTCATCCGACACGCACCACCAGCGAGGGTCCGAGCGCCCCCCCGTTACGCGTCGGCCCTCAATGAATACAAAGGATTAGCTGGGCATTTGGCGGCCCATTGTTGTGACCCCTTGCTAAATGAAGGCTCGGCCGGTGGCAGCAGGCACGGGGGGCCCGGTCCCGCATCGAGGAAGAGTGATAATTACCTCTTCCTGGGAGAGATGACAGCTTTGGCCGAATCTCGGACATTAGCAAGTGAATGGAGAGCTTTCATACTGTATATCATTTTAATCTTTCATGTCCACGTCGGACAGATGGCTTATTATTGGCGTGGCTCAGGAGACAAATGGCTGGTGTCTCTTTTAAAAGGAGGGACAGTGGGGAAATGGCATTCATGTAGGGCACGAGCGGCGGGTAATTGTGTGTGTGGCTGTTTTCCCTGCCAGCCTATAAATCATCAAACTATTCATCTTAGACAAATCCCACTCAGGGAGGGCTTGACGGAGGTGGTTCAGGGGAGCTGGGGAAAAATGAGATCGGCTGGAAATATGACGGATTCGTACGCGTCGAGCGCGTCTTTCGGCTATGCATTTGAATTTGCTTTGCAAACTGATGAATGCCACGACCTCGAGTGACCTCAAGATTGCAATAATTCCATTACTAACCTTCATCAAAAGTGCAATATTCCCTTTAAATGCATTAGTTGCAGATGCAATTGTAATTAAAGCTGGGACCTTGGCGTTCGCGCAAGACGGTGCAAAGGAAGGAATGAGGGCATCTGGAGCAGAATTTACACATTCCAGTTTCGTGATGCTTAACAAGTCTTCAAAGGCTCCGCCCATATTTTTGGCATAGCCAAAAAGCCTTCGCTGTCTCGTATGTGTCATTCCGAATTGGGCAAATACCTCTGAGGAGTTTGTTCATGTACGACACTTGGAATGTGCTTCACATCAAAATGGCGGACTTCCTGTCGGGGATCAGGGATGGGTAATACGACTTTTTCGTGCTTCTGGCACGATATGTCTAGCGAATCGGTTGCAGAGGCTCATTCGTAGCAGGTGTTTAGCAGGGGTTCATGTTTCGGAACATTGAAACATCAAATTAAAAAATAACAATAACAATAAAGGCCCTAATTAAACCAAAGCCACGGAGGACTTTATGGGAGGATGTTGATCCTAATGGCGCACGTGTCTTTAGAAGCAGAGACATGGTGACAACATGGCGGTTCAACACAGGCGCATGCTGATTCGGGAAGGCAAACATGAGCACGCTGTGCCTTTTGATTTTTTTTTTTTGTTTTTTGAAATGCAACAATGACACAACACAAAAACCGCAGGTGAGCAAGGCTGGCGCTCCTTGTTTTGTTGAGACAAGGCGCTCTTTTTGGGAAAAAGACAATTTGAGTGTTCAAAGTTGTCGCCTTTCAGCTGCGCTTGGGAGTTCAAAACCCTTATCCTCTCCGTCAATTGGCAGCTGTGAGAAGAGAGCGAAGAACAATATCCCATCATTTTTTGTCTTGTAATCCACTGACTCTATATCCTCTTATTGTCGTACAATCGCATTGGATCTTTTTTCTTGTAATGGAACAGCTTTATCCTTTTAGGTATTTTTTCATGTAATAAAATGACTTTACTTTATAATGACTGGCAACCAGTCCAGGGTGTACCCCGCCTCTTGCCCAAAGTCAGCTGGGATAGGCTCCAGCTCACCGGCGACCCTAATGAGGACATGTGCTACAGAAAATGGATGGATGGATAATCACTTTTTCCACCTCAAAGAAAAAGGCTAAAACACTCAGATAATATTTTTTTTAGCAACACAGAAAGCAAGATGAACAAACCAGAAACACGATCACTTTCGGCAAATGTGCATGTCACACATCAGAAAAGCGCACATAAAATGGGAACAACATGGCTTGAAAAACAACAACTTGCCAAAACTCCGTTAGAAGCCTAAATTCTTGGACTAAAATCTACAGTCGGGATGCAAAATGAATTTGGCATAACAGCCTTACCCGTTTTAGTGGCGTTCCATGAGCTCAGCTCCTTTGGATTGTGCAGTTGAAGCCAGTGATTTGACTAATCATCGTTCAGAGTAGGTCTTCGCTTTACACATTTTCAGCTCTTCATTAACACAAATTTGGCTAATTTTGCATCAAAATAGGCTGTTTATTACAAGAATAAAGACATTCTATGCAAAAATGTATGCTGAGCAGCAGCTGTGGGCACCCCCATGTAGTCAAAACGGTACAGTCTTGATCACATGACATTTTCATACAATTCGAATGCGAGGTTGATGGTCGAATCAGATCCCTTCAAATCAAATTGTCGACTAGTTGATTAATTCCGAGACATCCCTAATTATTATACTGTTTTGGAAAATGATCAAATTGAAAAATAAATACGTAAATTATTTATTCATCATGTAATATAATGACTTTTTTCTTCAAATATTGCAACTTTATTCTTAGAAAATTCTTTATTTTTATCTTATCTGTAAAGACTGTCCTTTGACAAAGTTCAGTTTCCTTTCATTTTATTTTTACTAAAATTACTATACTATACTAAATTACTATTACTATACATCTGTCCCAAAAGTACAGATGACGTCTCAAGAAGCCTTTCCCTCGATACTATTACTATACTTTATTCCTGTAAAAATGCATTTTTTATTGTATCCGTGTAGGCTCTCAGTCGTACAGGAGTTGTCCAACGAGGGAAAGGCTTCTTGAGATGTCATCTGTACTTCTGTGAAGAAGGTGTTGTACGTTTCGCTCCTCATCCGAAGAGCTTCGTCAGCGAACTAACGCGTACTGGTAGCCTAGGCCTTAAGTACAGTACGAGTGGGCGGAATTGGTGTGCCAATACCCTCCTCCTATTGGTTCCTTACACTAAGACTGGGAGGAGTAGTGGTATAATCCTCTCCTGCTATTAACACCTCCGATCAAAGGGAAATGTCGCTCCCTGAGTTGGGTATGAACGACTCTGATACTGGCTCGTTAGCATCTATTGTTCTGGCTCGGCCCTGGCTTCACCTTATTTGCAAGACTAAGAGCTGTGGGTTTTGGTCTCAGTAACCTGCTGAACACAGGGTCCAAATTAAACCTCAAACCACCATTCCGATTCAATGATGGGTTCTGTTGTTTGACAAAAATAGCTTCCTTTTTTCTTGTAGAATAACTAGGGCTGTCAAAAATAGCGCGTTAAAGGCGCTAACTAATTTATTTAATTTTTTGCGTAATTAACGCTTGGGCACCATGTCAAGCCACCCCTCTCTGATGGGACGGCACACGGAGGCAAAATAGTGGCCTCGCTCTTTCCTAACTTTATTCTGACCTGAACACATCAATAGCGGTGCAATTCCAACACCATACACGTATCTCCAACTCACAAACACCTCTCTAGTCCTCCTTGGAATGACACTTTCTCATTGTCACAAGACTAAAGCGAGGTGCATTCAGGGGCACGCGGAACATCACAACGTCGTCTTTATTATGTGTATGTGTGGTCTAAATGAACAGAAAGCCAAAGAAAAACACTAAATGGATATTCTTATCACCGACTATCGTAACTCATCGTGTGGACGTGCATTTTTCTGCATTTAAGTGTCCTCGGAAATCCCAGAAAACACAGCTGCACTCGAAACACTGAATTCAACTTCAAAGAATCTGTACTGTCTTTGAACGCAACCCATCATGGCTCATGATAACACGGTTAAAGTGTGATTCAGATGTTCTGCTGCTATTAAAGAGACTGGTCTTTTACATTTTCAGACACGTGCAGAACATTCTAGCACGATTTACATTTTCTGTTCGTTTGGAGCTGTTAAATAGATACAAATATAATATATACAGTTGTGTGCTGTCATTTTTAGCTTTTTGTTGAAAAAAATACAGTAAAAAGGGCATATTTCGCACATACTTACAAATGCCGATTAATCATGATTAATTAATTTGTAAACTGATTAATTTGATTTGATTGATGTACTTTTTTTCATGTAGTATCATGATTATTAGGGATGCATGATATATATTTTTCAAACTGAAACAAATAACTTCCTGCTCCTCAAGACCGATACCGATACGATAACACTTTAACTGTAATTTGTGCACACCTGCAAGTAAGAGACTCTTAAACAAACTGTACCTGTAGATTTCTCCTAACCTAATATGACATGACTGCTATTAAACAAAATGTAACAGTTACAAAAATGGAGATCAGTTGTGTTTCTAGAAACGGACGATTATTTTTTTCAAACAAACAAAACTGCATAGCTTGAAGTCCTTATCCAGCAACTGCGCTGTCAGAGTAGCCACATAACAGGGATGACGTCACACGTTCTTAAATCATGTGTGACACTTTTGTCCATATTTGGATCGATCAGTGTATGCAAAAGTGTGGTGATCATGTCCTATTTTGCTGGCAAACTTGCATCCGAAAAATAGCGGCGGCTCTGCGTACAAAGCGTGGCTCTAAGTGGTTCACTAGCCGACAAAAGCTGGTATCTTCAACAATGGTAAAGGGCCGGTCGTCCAGTGTGGCTAGCTTCGTCGTTGCTTTATTTTAGCAGCGCTGGCGTCCTCATAGGTTTTCAAAATGCTGGTACAGAAGTCCCACACGATCGACGCCATGATTGTTTACGTGAGTTTAAGTGAGCTCAGGGGAGGTGTGCAGGCACACGGCACAGAACTCATTGCAGAGTTTTCAAAAAATGATCAGTTATCGGAGCCATTTTTTAATGTTACTGGATTTATCGGTACGACGTCATAATTCCTCCTAATAGCCGTGCACCCGTAGCAATTATATTCTCAGAAAACTGTGAAGAAGAGTTGAGGTGGGGGCATAATGTCATCAAATTTGAGCAATACGGCGATAGGATTGGCCAGCGTGATCGCCTTTATATGAAATGTTTCTTAACTGCGAGTAAGAGGTGTGTCGACAGAAGCCACCAACCTGTCATCGTGCAGGCAAAGTTACATTTAAAAAGACAGAAAGTTTGGTTAGCTTTTTGAGGCATATGCAGCGGTATACGGTTATATGGACAAACCACGGTAAAGCAGTTATTGCACCCTTTCAAAATGTAATTGTCGCCATTCTATTTACAGCCTGAGAGTTTGGTATGTGCAATCGAAAGCTGTTAGCCGAGTGCACAACAAACGTTTACATTTTTAATGAAATGTTAATACCGTGAGTTAGAATTGTGTTGACAGAAGTCACCCTCCTGTCACTGTGCAGCTAAAGTAAAGTTTAAAAGTCAGAAACAATAATATTGTCATCGTAACTCATGAGCATTTGCGTGAGCTAGGTGGCTGCGTAATGACTCCACTCCAGCCCTTGGTGCCGTGTCAATGAGGAGGCACATGCAGCTATCAAACTTTAACTTCCCATCTGAATGATTAGGCTAACAAATCAGTGATCACAGAGGCTAGTTATTCACATGCCACAGAGTGGAGGTGGCCTCCTCTGATGCAGCTTTCCTGACATCTAAGGCACAAGAAAGCCGACAGCTCGACCAAACTCGCAGGCGGAGCTTCCCCCCGACCATAGAGTCATTAGAGGACTGCAGCAGCAGGAACAGTAGGGCGTCTCTGGTCTGCGGGGCCATGTGGGAAAAAAATGACTGCAATTGAGCACAGGCTAGTGGAAGTGGACGGACGGCGAAGACGACGCGGAAGGGGGAAAGCGTGAGTATGCCTCATTAGCGCTGCCACAAAAAGGTGAGCGCCCTGCTGGCCTCTGATGTCATCAATTCATAGTTGGGCAATGAATTGTCACAGCTGGAGCTGCGATTTCAGCCGGTGACCCTCTGATCATAACGCGGCGGGCCGACTACCTAAAGGTCACAGAGGAGTCCTTGATCACACTCCAAAGAAGCCAGAAGACGGATGGTAAACTTGCACGGACGCGTTTAAAGTATGCGGGTCCCGGCCACATGCCACCTCCCACGATCCCCTAATCATGCGCTGTGCACCTTGCTCTCAGCCGCCAACGCCCGCAGATGAGGAACAATGCAGGACGAATTCAAAGGTCGGGAGGATGGACGAGACGCTCGTAAACTATGTGAGACATTTCCTTAATTGGAGCAAAGTCAACATGGCTCACAAGCGTTATGCGCGAGGCGTTCGAGTCCGCTGTGTTTAAACGACACTGTGCTGTTCAAAGTGCTCCTGATTGGCCGCCAAAAGACATAACATACGACGCTAAACTTTACATGACGCGGGGGATGAAACGGGCTGTAATCATCATGGTGACAGTCATTATGGTTCACTGATGTGTCGCCTTTGACACAGAAAAACTAATAGTGGCCTTAACAACGTCTTATTTAAACTTGTTTCTTTTATCAAAAATTAAAATGCAAACATTTGTATATGTAAGCAACTTTTAGCTCAGCTACTTTCTACACTATGAATACACTACAGGTCAACATCAATAGAGTAGCATGCTCGAACTATTGTTGATAAGTTCCACAAAAAACAAACAGGGTTCTGGCTAGGTAGCTGTCATCCAGTTATTATTCAAATTCCTTGAAAAAAATCAACAGGTTTCTTGCATCTTGTCCTATCGTCGTTGACAGTTGACTATTGTGACTGGTTGACTCCACACCTGACACCTTTTTGGTGTCAAACACTCAAACACAAGGTTCTTGCTTGGATAGTCATAAATAATGCTTGTCTATCAGTTAAAAGCCTGACATAATCAACACAAGGAACCGGCTTTTGCATTGAGCCTACTTATACAGTCGTCCCTTGTTTATAGCGGTTAATTGGTTGCAGACGCAATAAAATGAATTTCCGCGATATAGGATTCAGTATTAATAAATGGAATATTTTCATAGTTAGAGCATAGAAAACCTATTTATAACTTTCTAAATATGGGTTTTAACATTATTCGAGCCTGTAAACATGAAATAACATGCCTACAGTCACCTTTACACTTCTATTATTAATTGTATACAACATTGTGCAACTCTCATGCTGCAGGGACTCGAGACGGCCGCGAGCTAGCGAGCTGGCAAGCTAACCAGTTAACCTAGAATTTATTTCTTCTATAGTTAAGAAGCCAAAAACTGACCACTTCCACACAGAATAGGAGGAGAACCTTTTTTTCCACTGTGTCATGTTGGACATGCCACGGCCGTGTTAAGGTAAAGAAATGTAAAGTCATGTCTCAATGTTGTGTGTCATTACTGCCGCCATCACTTCATTTCAATAATTTGACCCGAAGTCAGCTGGGATAGGCTCCAGCATGCCCCCGCGACCCTAATGAGGATGAAGCGGTATAGAAAATGGATGGATGGATGGACTAATAACAGACCCCCACTTACCACAAACCAGCGATCATTTATTAATTGATTTCTGAAAAAACGTGATATAGCGAGGGAGCAATAAACGAACTGCGATATTCGACTGTACTTGAGTTTCTAAAAAAAAAAATAATCCGGGTTCCTGTTGGTCAAAGAGGAATAATTCCCCATTAATTAGCGTGTGGGCAAGAAACATGTAGCAATTTAACATTTGACCAAACCGAACTTGACTCTATTGTGTCAAATTTACCCCAAAAAGTCAATACTGTTGCCGAGCTCGCATTGAAAAAACAACTCCTGAATTCTGACAGAATTCTTTGACAGAACAATAACTGCTGACAGGATAAAAAAAATACGACCGATGGCGACAGCTGGTTGAGGCAGACAGCCGCCCCACACATTGACGCTGGGTTCTGGGAGGTTTTTCCTTGTCTCTGTCGCCCCAGCGCTGCACTAACTAGTGCTGTGGACCAACTCTACAGGAATGAAATGACTTGACAACAATGATTAGCCCCACCCACAGGGATGTATCACTCCATGCTAACACACACGTCACACTCCCGCGCATCGCTAAACATTCCTAAGTGATAAATGATGCTCAATCCCTCAAGAAAAAAGGGACTTTGTGAGTGTCGACTGTCGTCATTGGTGGAGAAGTTGAAAGCGGAAGCACAAAAAAAAAAAAAGCAAAAGCAAAAAGCGCACTCGACGGTCTTTATGGCAGAAGAATAAACATTTTCCTTTATAGCCCGAGGAGCCACTTTTCATCTGTCAAGCATCTTTTAATAATTCATCTGTTTAATACACACGCAGCATCTGCTGGCTAACAACCAGCACAGCTGCCACTGCTCCTCTGCAGTACTTTCTTTTTTTTTTAATTTGTGTGTGTTTACATGTACACATTTCAGGGCCTACTTTTCCTATGTGTTCCTCCTTGGGTGAGCGGGCCAAATGGAGATTGTGTAAATTAAATACATTTCTTTTGCTGGCAGCAGGGAGGAATGATGCCAGATTAAGCCTATGAATATATACATGGGCCAACGCTGACCTGTCTCCAGACGCCTGATTTCCCCTGGGGGGGGGGGCTGACACAGTGTAGGTGTACGCATGTGTGTGTGTGTGTGTGTGTGTGTGTGTGTGTGTGTGTGTGTGTGAGAGAGAGAAAGGAGGGCGCCATACACCTTTAGACACAAAAGGTGAGGAGATCTCTTGAACAGGTCCAAATTGAGCTTAATCTCATTCCTCATTGTGCAGGAACAGGAATGAAATTGCTGTATTGCACTTTAATCGATGAGCGGACAGCCTCTCAAACCCTGCCCCTACCCCTATATTCCGTACACGGGCCGGTGAGCGTGATTGTCCGCTGCAGCCTCTATTTACCCGCCTCTTGTGCCTGTTCCAGTGGAAGCGTCCAATAATGTGTGCTCAAGCAATCAGGAGGTTAATGTGGTCAGGATAAGGGCAATCATAAACCGTTAAATTCTGTCCGGATGCACCGCTTTGCTCTCGTCCCCGCGGCTAATCCCGGGAGATTGCGGGAGGATTCGCCCATCCCATCGCAGTGGAGCGCGTCGCCAGGAAGGACTCGCTTACGGGGTTGATTACTATTATTATGTTGTGCCCCTAACACAGGTGCTTCTGATTATCCACAAGGTAGGAAAATCTTTGGTCAGCTGCGCATTAGCCAAAGGAAGCGCGTCCTGGAAGACCATAAAAAGTCACCCGTGCAGACCCGAGACGTCACCAGAAAAAAAACAAAACGACAAACAAACCGCAGTTTCCAGGAGGATCTATTTTTGTTGGAGTGAGGAGAACATCCTCATCTGCTAAACCAACAACTGTCAAGAGAATCACAAGCATCCGAGTCAGAAGCCACAAAGAAACACTCGCCACGGACCGCGCTATGCTCTACTGTACGACTTTTTTTTTTTTTTAAATAACTTCCAAAAATGTAACGATTTAGCAGAGACAGCGTGGAAAAAGTCAGAAAAAACATTGAAACTTTGGCTTCGACTACTGTCTTCAGGCAGATTTTCTTAAACGATCAGGAGGATCCTCACTTTGACCTGTCCGAATAACACTTAGCGACGTAACGTAGCACACCTGAACCAATTAGGTCTTTGACGTCATCCGTCTTGTGTCACATTTTCTCACAAATCCATAAAATTCCTCTTTCATTTATGTTTTGGATATCTTTTGGTACCTTTGCTAAGGAGGAAAGGCTCCAAAATTAACCTTACTGACACCTGTAGACCAAATGAAACGGTCTTGACATTTAATATGAACATTAAATAAAAAAAATTGCCTTAACTTAATCAAAATTGAAGACAGGCATGTTGTTTTTGTCCCATATTGAGATCTCCAGTACTGTTATGAACACACACGATTTGAAAGCGATCCAAGTAAAGCTTTGACCCATGTTATACATGACCCATACATACATCGTATACATTTCTTTGATATTTTAAGATCAACGGGTGTCTCCTTTACCGGAACATATATCGTGATGTATAGTCGCAGATTTTCTTCTGGTGTATTGAGTCGCGCAAAATACCACAATATTATTATTGGCGAAATATCACTAATATTGCATCTCCTGCTACTCCGTGACAACCCACCCACAGTAGAAACATACAAGGTTCATTGTTTACTTAAATAGCGTAAAAGTGTTCGCACCGTCATGTCACAATGGGGTTGATGTCGTGATGCTGTTACTATGACAACCAGCAACAGTAATAGTGTATTGGACTGACCAGCTAGAGTCCAACATAGGTGTAGGCGACATGGACCAAAACTCATATCCCCATATATTTACTGTATGTTGAATATGAACATATAATATATATCCCAATATTTTTTTCCACAAAGTGAGTTTAGACAAAGTCAAACTCAAATATGTGTGTCAAGTTGTTTCATTACGATTCAAATCTGCTTAAATAAAAGTCCATTCTCTCTTTGAAAAAAATAAATATAAAAAGTAAAATATAATCATCAATCTTCTTTATAATAAACATTTAGCTATGCTCAAATCCTCAACTAATAATACCAAATGCACAAAAGAACAATGCCCTGTTTAAGAGGACATTTTTAAATGTCAGCGGCAACTCAAAAATACTTTACTTTGAACAGTTTATTTTTTTTTAGAATGCAGAACCTCGTAGGAGAGACAAAAAAGTGAGTAAAAACACCTTAATTATGTTTACAACTCAAAATAAAATTGATTCTTAGCTTGTTCATTTAAAATTGGTCATCCCTTCATCAAAATAAAATAACTGTAATATTTTGTCTTGGCTGGCTCCTCTCATAGTGTAGACAGCATAATAATTACATCCAGACTCGCCTCCAGCCTCCACTTTTTATCTTGTAGTTAGGACTACTAGTTTATTTGTCACGCATCCTTCTTCCATCACACGTTCTGACACACTGCCAGGTAAGTGACCGAGTCCAAATGAAGCTTGAGTGTAACGGGGAGTCATTTAATGAAGATTAAGAAACATTTTTGTTTGAGATCTCGCTCCACCCCACTGGCATCGCACCTCGAGGATGCGTGGATCTCCACTGCAGTGTGCAGCGGGAGCTTTACTTTCACTTTTATGCTCCCGAATACCAGAAAACTCTCCAACGACGACAGAAAATGTAGCTAGATTTGTCGCTCGTCCGTTTTGAGAAAATATGTCGCCAAGAGAGTTAGGAATGTCACCGGATGTAGCACGAAGCATGGAGGGGGTGGCGGGGATACAAGATACAAGAGAACAGCGCAAATCCAGTCTATATCGATATGAACGATATGTTTGGTTTTGATATTGTGCTCAAAAGAAATATATATTATTTTAAATACTGATATAGATATTGATACATAGCGATATATCGTCCAGCCCTAAGCCCAACGCCTAACTCTATTTGTTTCAGGGAAACTGACAGTAAACAGATATTTTTTAAAGAGCTGTAAACCCCCCCGCCTCACACCAAACACGGTTTTCAATTATGCAGCAATGGGCAAACACACACACGCACACACACGCACACACATGGACACACTATCAAATGTAAGACATCGTTAAACAACAGCAAGCCAGCTCAGCAAATTGCAGATATGTTCTTCGCAAATATTGTAATTTGCTTCACTGCTCCACACACACTCGCACACGCTGGGTTGTTGTGGTTGCGGTAATGATTCCTGCATGTCAAAATAAAATGAGAGGAAATCACGCCAAGGGAAAAGTGGCAAGCATGTGAGTTGTACATAAAAAAAAACAAAAATGAAGGTACTCCAGCCACGCAATGTGTGTTGATTTGTCACACAAGGTGTTGGAACAAAACAACACAAAACAAAAGGTTCCCGAGATGCTGTGTGTGTGTGTGTGCATACGGCAAGGATGTAGTCATTATGGCCTATAATGAAGGGCCCACGTTTTGCACTGTGCATCTACTCTGCAGCACTGACGACCCACACACACACACACACACACACACACACACACACCCACACACACATGCATGCATACACACACGCTGCCTGGCTGTCAAGTCCAAAAATAATTAGGCATCAAAATGAATTTCCCTGTTTTTTTTTCTCCCCTTCCTTCCTGCTCGCCTTGTTGGTTTTATTCATGTGCTGGAACTCAGGAGACTGACTAATGCACTTAACATGCTCTCATCATGAATTTTCATGTACAACACCAGGCCACTATGCAGGAATGCACACACGCACACACACAGCAAAGTGCTCTAGCGTATGTGTGTGATATATGTGTCCTTTTGATGGTGCTGTTTCGTACATCCAGATAATGTTTTTTAACGCACGTTTGCCTCATCTTCAATTTGTTTACATGTTACAAGTGTTCATGACATATAAGCACTCACACTGCTCTACGTGTATTAGACAATTTTAGTATACAACGTCGTATTTGTGAAACTTGGATGGATTCTTTTAGAGTTTTCTATTTATTTCCATTACTGAAGGTGGCCCTTATCATTAATAACTGGGAAGGAGGGCTGTAATGAATTATGTGACACATCTATGTTGTATTCATGTGTTCATACACCAAGCACAATGTGGTGTTTGACTCTGTGGAGTCTTTCTATTTACTGTAAATTCCGGTGTATAAGCTGCATGTGTCCACCTCATAAAATGACATATTGTGACAAGTCCAAGAGGACCAGGCAGCTCTTTATTTGACAGGAGCCAATCATGAGCTATGAAAAAACTCACGACGAGCTTGCCAAACTATTGGAAATTGCAGGAGGTCATTACTCAATATAACAGTCTGACTCACGGTGTCATCTTACAAACAACATTAAACTCATCACACAGCAACTTAACACTCAAAAGGAACCAAGGAAATACACATTACAAGTACCAATACGAGTTTAAAATAAACAGAAGCTATTTCAACATCTACCCATAATGCAATACTGCCAGAAGAGCAGTTAATTGGAGACAAGCAGCATAGAAAATGATGGATGATGCTGCAGTGCTGCCTCTGTCCACCAGAGGGAGCCAGAGGACCCAAAGCCCAGACGTAGGCTGACGTCATTGCAGTGCCCCAATGAATGCGTTGCTCAGACGCAATGAATATGTATGTACGCAACTTTAAAAGAGCTGTTTTTTTTCATTTCAAACTCTTACCTTTTGAGTGTTAAGTTGCTGCGTCACGAATTTAGTGTTGTTACAAAAGTGTTCTTAGTAAGATGACACCGTGCGTCAGACTGTTATGGTGTTTTACTGTTATATTTAATGACCTCCTGCCATTTGCAATGGGTTATGGGTTGACAAGCTCATTGTGAGTGCACCGATAGCTCCTGATTGGCTCCTGCTAGAGAAAGAGCTACCGTTTCCTCACTGACTCGTGAGCGGCACAGTATTTAGTAGTAGTACAATTAGTCGTCGTTCTGAAGTTAAAGAGATGTCACGTGATTAGAATTTAGCCAAAAATGAGCCACACCGCTGTATAAGTCGCAGGGTTGAAAGTTTAAGAAAAAAGTAGCGGCTTATACACCAGAATTTACGGTATTTTTATTATGCATGGTGGTAGTTATCAGTGATAACTGGAGAGAAGATGTGTGTATGTTGCATGTGCATGTACCCGTGCATGAGGGAATGTCCCATGGGCTTTGACATTGTGTATTATTTCTAGTCCCACTATTTCTATTGTAAAATAAGTTATCATTAATAACTGGTGGAACGACTGGTTGCATTAATTGCTGTATGTGACATATGAAATGCGAGCATGTGCCTGTATGTGAGCGAGCCTGCCGTGGGCTTTGACTTTGTGGATTATTTCTGGTCTTTCTATTTATTGCTATTACATAAGATGGCAGGTAGCATCAATAACTGGAGCAATCGTATTACTTATATATATATATTATATGTGTATGTTGTATAAAAATACACATGGAGTGGTAATACTTTCTTCAAAACATCTGATCAAAATGTACCTTCCACTTTCTAGGTTTAGATGACCGTCTGTGTATTGTGTACTGTAGCGTCTAATGTAAAGATAGTGTAGCTCAACGCGTTAATAGTTTTGTATTGATGGATGGAAGCCCCCATTGTGTGTCTGTTAGCATGTAGACAAATATGCTGTGGTGAATGGGGATATGAAATCAATACAGAAATGGAGATAAATATAATATAAATATATAATGCGGTTTTCTCCCCCTTCAGCTGCTTCCTGGACGAGCTAATGATGACATTGAGTGAATGTCTGCTCAAGTGTGACTAAAATAACAGTTTTATTTCCTGCAGTAGCCAGAATCAAGGGGAGCTTGATTTATACACCACTCGAGCTGGGTCAGCTGTCTTATGAGGATGTTGCTATTAGGCAACACGTGCATCCGTCGCACTGGAATGATAAGGAATGTCCCTAATGACCTGCAGGAGTCGTCTTTTGGCGGCGTGTGCAACATGTTCACGGGTTGTTACCTCAAAGGGCAGCGCATGTGTCAGTGAAAACTGTGTGTGTATGTGTGTGTTTGTGTTAAATGGATTCTCTATTGCTGATGTTCTCATGCTCAATTACCCACAGTCCCCCGGGGGCCTGGGCCAAGGTAAACACACATCAGCTGGGCCTGATTTATTCCATCAACACGCTGTTGCCTCCGTAACACACACACACACACACATCATAAATTGGATGTTAAGCATCAGCTTGATTAAGACGCACATTATTCCCCATAGGAAATAATGGAAATAGGAATAATCTGTTCTAGGGTTAAACTGTGGCCATCACAAACCCTCTTACTAACCGTATAGGCAATGTTTGAAGTCACATCTGAACACAAAAAAGGTGCCTTAGCACATTACTTGTAGTTACATTGTACTTCAAGGCACACAGATGGATTACTCACATACTGTAGAATGCTGACAAAGCCGACTTTTGTCACTTGCTCCTTTGTTGCCATGCCAAGACCTTGCACCGCCTTAAGACTAAATAACCTACCACCTTCCCTCATTCCTTCCTGCCTTCATGTGAACCTGCCAAAATATACCTACTGTTCTATTAATACCATCAAAACTGAGCATTATTGCCTTTGTAAAGGCAGAGTTAGTCATACAGTTCTTGTGCAGGTACCAATCTTGCATCCAATGAAGAAGAATCAACATCTAAGGTGGAAATACAGTACAGTAAGCAATTAGCTCATTCCCCATTAACATTAGACTTGAAATGTTTCAGTGCTTTGCATTATCAGCATTTCCTGTTTCACTTTGGAACAACTTGTGTCACTGATTGTTTCCCTCATCTGTTCGCCATTAAGCCTCATCAGCTCATCCTTCTCCGTTCTTCTGCTCTGCCATCACCACATCCTCTTCCTGAGTAGAAGAAGAATATATGCAGGAAGTTACGCAAAGCAAGCACACTCACGTTGAAATCAGTCAGACTCCAACATCACCGTAAGAGTCCTCACTTGTTCGCAGAGTTGATGTAGCTCAGGGGGGCGTCCAAACTTTTGCCAACGAGGGCCGTATACGGGAAACTCAAAGGATACCTTGGCCAAAATTTTCAATTTTACAAATATTTCAACAATCTTCTCGTAATTTCTTTCTCTTTTGTGATTTTATTCACATTATATATTAACTTTATTCTTGTAATATCTCTTACCCCATAATAATGTTTTCACAACCTCATTTTCCAAAAAATTGCAACTTAATTTTTTGCTTTGTTACTAATATTGCGAAAATCATTGCAGAAATTGTGAAAATTAAAAATGATTTTTTATTGTATTATGACGTTACATTTTTTGTCATAATGTTACAATTTTTTTGCAAAAATATTACGATTTTATTATAATATTTATACTTTGTTCTAGTCAAATTGTTTTTTTTTTCTACTTTTCTTGTTTTTGTTTGTTTTCTTGTTTTTCTTGGTCTTTTTTTAAATGTGCAGAGGGCCGATAAAAACACCGGGCCACACTTTGGACACCTGTGATGTAGATTATTTTAAGAGTCTTCTAAATTGTCAGTCTATGAGAAAAAACTGTTCAAAATGAGAATAAAGTTGAAACCACAGGAATAATATAAAAATCTGTTCTGAGAAAAAAGTCGTAATGATGTTAGAATATTACAGGAATAAAGTCATAACACGGTGAAAGATGAGTTGGAATGCGATGAGAAAAAAATGGCAAAACTGTGAATAATGTCGGAACAACGAGACTAACGTAACGTATTACAACAATAAAATTGTTCCTTTATTACGACTTTGTTGTGATGTTAAAAAAAAACAAGAATACAGTAAAAATATTACAAGAAAAAAGTTGTAATTTTTCAAGAAAAGGTTTGAGAAAAAGTAATTGTATGAATACAATACAGTAGTCATAATACTACAACACATTCATAGTAGGACAATAAGGTTATAATATTACAACAATAACCATCATTTTGTGAGAAATGTCATAATATTAAAAAATACAGTTAGACTACCTGCGATTGGCTGGCGACCAGTCCACGGTGTACCCCGCCTGTCACCCAAAGTCAGCTGGGATAGGCTCCAGCATACCCCCGCGACCCTGATGAGAAACGGCATTGAAAATGGATGGATGGATGGACAGTTAGACTATGAGAATAAAGTAGTAATATAAATGTAATAATGACAATAAAGTTGAAATTTTACCAAAGAAATTGTTGTTACAAGACAGGGGTATAACGTGAATAAATATGATTTTACATGTAAATAAGATGTGACTAAATTCAAAACTAACTATTCACTATTGTGAACTGCAGCATTGTCTTCAGGTATGAGGGATACCCCCTGCAGCGTTGCCACATAGCCACCTGCCGTTTGACGCCCCTGCACAACCTTAAGCTCCATTGAAGAAAAAAGCACCCCAGATCACGATGGCGCCCCCTCCACTGTCCCGTGTTGAAAACATCTCAGGTGGGATCTCCTTGTCATGTGTCAGTCAGAAAACAACAGGACTGACTAGGTTACAGTTTTTTCTCATCAGAGATTAAAACGTTCGTCCACCAGATGCTGTCTGATGGTTATTGGACTGCACTCGGCACCAGTAACGACCTTCGTTTAGGCCCAGGATCGTCCCGTGTCTTGACAGACAGCTAGTCGGATCCTCCGGCTCACAGCCGGTGATATTTTTGTGGGTCTACCACTTGACTTTTTTGTTCCATAAACCTCACAAACTTCTAGGAAGTTTAAAATGACTGTCTTACTGCATCTAACCTCTGCAGCAATTTCATGCTGCGATAGGCCTTGCTTATCCAGCTCCACAATCTGACCGTGTTCAAAGAGAGAAAGCTTTTTTGCCTTTGCCATCAAGAGATCATGACAGTGTGAATACCTGACAGAAAATGACACTGAATCCACATTTTTGTCTTTTAAAGGCTGTGGACTTTTTGATCAGCTGATGAGAATATGCGCAATACGCGCAAGGACAGATTTGACAGGGAACACCCACATTTCCGGGTTGCTCCACCCAGAGTGCGTACGTTGAATGAAGGTGCCTAGTGACATACAGTATACTACCCAGAAAATAAAGTCGTAATGTACAAGAAAAAGTCTGAATATCATGAGAATACAGTATTCACTTTTGGGTTTTTTTCTTTTTACAGTGGTTAACTTCACCTTACTCTTTCATGACAGTCAAGATTGTCTCTTGTTAATTGTCTATACAGCAAGGGGCACCAACGTTTTTTCTTGCGAGAGCTACTTTTACAAAATGAAAATAGCCACGAGCTACTCATTTTTGTAGAAATGATTTTCATACCTTATTTCATCCCAAACAGATCAAATATGCTTGTTTTACCAAAACATTCACAAAATGCTGGTATCCACAACTCACATTTTATGTTTCAGAATACATTTCTTTCTAGTGTTCTCACATTATTAACTGAAAGCCTGAATGAAAAGCAGGCCTGCGGGTGCCTCACGTGGTCGTGGGGGGCTACCTGGTGCCCGCGGGCACTGTGTTGGTGACCCCTGGTCTATACATTAAATAAAGGTTTGATGATGGCCACATCTGTTTCTATTATTTCCTATTGTACAGCCTATTTTGTTCAAGTGGGTTTAGAGAACTGGTGTTTTGTAATGACACCCTAAATATAGGATTAGGCTTAATCTCATATTCCCCTTCTCTGCTCTGTCGTCTTTTAAAGCTGCTGATTTTTTTGTCGCCAGAGTGCCGCTGTCTGTCAGGCGGACCAGCAACACGAACACCACTGTGTCTGTGGTGAAAGTGTGCAACGACAACGTCTGCCATGTCTGCCTCTGATCTCTCCATCAGCGACAATAAAAGGCAGCCGAGACACGCCGTCTGCTGTCACTCTTCACACGGCGCTGCTTGTTATCTCCACGCGTGGACACTTCCAAATGGAAATGTACTTCATGTATGTACATGTGCTTAGAGAAACATAGCAGTGGACTTTAGGTACACCCGCACCATCTCGTGAGATCCAATACACACATAATAAAGCTTTGTGTTGATCGACACTGTCTGAAAGTAATTCATTTCACAATGTAATGATTATTGAAATGTCTGGACCACAATGATAAGAAATAATGATACTACTATTGAAATAAAATAATACAATTGCAACATTCAAGTTGTTATTTTGTGTGAAAAAGTCATAAATAAGAAACATGTCGTCAAGCCACACGAGACAAAAAGGACATTTTCTGTGAAATAAAGTAAAAATGACAAGAATAAAGTCAAAATATTACGAGAATGACGGGCATTTTATGAGAAAAGGTTGTTGTGTTACAAGAAAAAGTGTTGCAACATTATGTGAATTAAGTTGTATCTATGAGAAAAAAGCTGTAATATTGGGATAAAATAGTCATAGTGTTATGAAAATTAGAGATGCTCAACTCCTCCGAGAATCACCACCTCACCGTGGTGGAGGGGTTTGATCCTAGGAGCTATGTTGTCTGGGGCTCCGGTAGGGTCTCCCAAGGCAAACAGGTTCTAGGTGACGGGCCAGACAAAGAGTGATTCAGAAGACTCTATGAATAAAAACAAAAGGAGGGACCGCAACTCGCCCGGACGTGGGACACCGGGGCCTCACCCTGGAGCCAGGCCTGGAGGAGGGACTCGCAGGCGAATGCCTGGATCCACCACCTGCAGGAGAAAGCACAAGTGTCCGGTGCAATGTGTTTTGGGTGGCAGTCAAAGGCGGGCACCTAGGCGACCTGGTCTCGGGCTGCCAAATCTGCTTCTTGGGACATAGAATGTCACTTCTCTGGTGGGGAAGGAGCCTGAGCCTGTGCGAGAAGTTGAGAGATTTCGACTAGATGCAGTCGGACTCACCTCAACCCGCAGTTTGGGTTCTGGAACCAAACTACTCGAGAGTGGCTGGACCTTGTTCTACTCTGAAGTTGCTGCAGGGGAGAGACGACCACCTATGGCTTTGGGTCGTGGCCAAAAGAACGAGATTGCAGATACAAGCGGCTGAAATGAGTTTCCTCCGTTGGGTGGCTAGACTCACCCTAACAGATAGGGTGAGGAGCTCGGCCATCCAGGAGGGGCTCAAAGTAGAGCCGCTGCTCCTTCACATCAAGAGGAGCCAGCTGAGGTGGGTCCGGAAGCCTCCCTGGTGAGGTGTTCCAGGCATGTCCAGCCAAGAGAAGGCCCCGGGGTAGACCTAGGATACGCGTGAGGGATTATGTCTCACAGCTGGCCTGGGAACGCCTTGGTGTCCTCCCGGCGGAACTGGAAAAGGTGGCCGGAAACCAGGAAGTCAGGACTTCCCAACTGAGACTGCTGCCCCCGCCACCCGGACCCGGCAAAGTGGAAGAAAATGGAATGGAACGGAGATGCACGATAGTTTTTTTCAAACTGATACCGTTAACTTTCTGCTTTTCAAGACTGATACGATACCAATAACTGATAACTTATACGTATACATCTACTGTATTTTTCTAAAATGTACATTTAATTGGAATTTGTGCACACCTGCAAGCAAGAGACTCAAAGGTGGATTAGAGACTGTACCTGTAGATTTGTCCTAACAAAATATGACATCACTACTGTTAAACAAAATAGAAAAGTAACAAAACTGTTTCTAGAAATGGATGTTTCTTTTTTTTAAACAAACAAAACTGTATCGTTTGAAGTCCTTACCCAGTGCTGTCAGACCTATAAAACTAACAGGGCTAACATCACACGTCTATACAGTAAGTCAGTAGTGAAGCTTTTGTCCATATTTCCATCAATCAGTGTATGCAGGAGTGTGGCGATCATTTTAAAGAGGACAACTATAGTTTTACATCAAAAACCGAATCATATGAAAAATGTGGCATTCGAAAACCAACGTTTTACTTCACAGGTTTTACACTGACATTAGTTAGTCTTCAGTAAATAAGATATCAATATGTTACATTTACATTTGTATGGGGATTTTGAGCCTTGTTTAAATTCAGACTTTTTTGTTTTTATAACTTTATGGCTTTTTTTTGTCATACTTTTACTTTATTTGGGGCCCTAATACAGCCTGTATGCCGGTGTGCCTAATGTTGTATGATCGACTAGCACAAGGTCTCATTGAGGGGAAAGTGCATTGCATAACATTTCATTTGATTCGTGCCAAATGAAGTACCATGGTCTAAAAATAAAGCTTAATTGTTCATTTCCAGCTTTTCATCCGGTGTTCATCATGTGGCGGCTGTTGTTCATAGATCAGCAGGTCAAGCTGTAAAATGGAATGGAAGACGTGAGTGACAAGGCCAAAAAGCTCTCTATTAAGTATGTGTGTTGACCTCGCAGCACACGCTGACTACGTGTGTTTGATCCCTCCATCTAGTGCGTCACATCAAAACACCTCATTATCTCCTCCTCTCTGCTGTTAGTCCACTCATTGAGCTATTATTGTGTCGTAACGCCACTACACTGACAGCTATGTCACGCTCTTTCTACAACTTGCCAAATATATGTTTGGACATACTGTGCTTTTTGAGAAACAAATTACAGGTATGAGGAAAAAGAATATGTTTTCCATTTGTTTACTGTAATGTTACAAAAAAAAAAATCGCAATATTTCAGGAATTTTTTTGTTGTCAACATTAGGAGACTAAAGTTAAAATAACATGAGAAGAAATTTGGAAATTTTACGAGAAAAAGTTAGAGGTAAAAATATAGGAAAATAATCTGTAAATTGATGTGAATAAACTTTCTCTTTTTGACTTTCTCAATGTTTTTTAACATTATTAGAACATGAAATAACACCCCTATCATTACCTTTATAGTCCTACTATTCATTGTTTACACCACATTGCAACTCTTACGTTGCAGGGACTCGAGACGGCCGCTGGCTAGATTGCAAGCTAACAACCTAGCGAGCTAACCACTTATCCTCAAATTTATTTCTTCTAAACTTAAGAAGCCAAAAACTTACCACTTCCACATGGGATGGGAGGAGATCTTTTTTTCCACTCTATCATGTTGGGCAAACCATGGCTGACTTGATGCAGTGTTAAGGTAATGTAATGTCAGGTAATGTCTCAATGTGTTGTGTCATTACTGGGACCAGAACACTACATATCACTTGTACCACTAAACAGTGATCATTTATTAACTAATAAATTTCTGAAAAACTGCAATATAGCGATACTCGACCTGCATAGGGAGGGACGACTGTAATACAATAACAGCCTGTTGTTCCATTGATTATATCTGGTGCTTGTGTGTCTCACCAAACATTACAGTAACATTAACCAGTGAATACTACATATCATGTCTTTCAGTGTCTTCTGAATGTTTCATATTTGAAGTTTAGCTCTATTTCTCATTTTATGCCTGAAAATGCTGAATGTAGGCAAAAAATACATTAAATTTGTTGAAATATGATTTTGTTTTTACGAATAATAGGCTGTATTCAACCATGAAACAGCATGACCTATTAATTAATATATATTTTTTTAAAAACAGTGATAGAGTCAAACCGCAAAATTCAAACCACGATGTGGCGGGGGACAACTGTAGCTGTAAATGAGTCAAATCCATCCATCCATCTTCTATGCCGCTTATCCTAATTAGGGTCGCCGGTTAAATGAGTAAAATAAAATTTCAATTTGAAAATGAAGATGAAATTTTATGAGAAAAAAGTGGGGATAATGTTGACATTCCATCCATTTTCTATACCGCTTCTCCTCTTTAAGGTTGCGGGGGCATGCTGGAGCCTATTCCAGCTGACTTTGGGTGACAGGCGGGGTACACCCTGGACTGGTGGCCAGTCAGTGGCAGGGCACATAAAGACAAACAACCATTCACACTCACATTCATACCTATGGACAATTTAGAGTCTCCAATTAACCTAACATGCATGATTTTGGAATGTGGGAGGAAACCGGAGTGCCTGGAGAAAACCCCCCCACACACGGGGAGAACATGCAAACTCCACACAGAAATGCCCAAGGGAGAATCGAACCCCGGTCTTCTAGATCTCCAGACTGTGACTGTGTTGGCCAACTGTATTTTAAAAACAGGTGTATTGTTGATACGGGAAAAACAACCACAATACTATGTGAATGAAATCATAATTACAAGAGCAACGTCAAAATTGAAATACTTAATTACATACATTATACATTAATAAAGTTAAGATATTACGTTGTTAGAGTCAAAATTGAAGAGAAATAAGCAGTAAAATTATGACAAATGTTGCAATATATAATATTAATTAGTATATTATTATCATCATTATTTGTAGTAGATGCTGTAGTATATTAATATTAGTACTAATTAATACTCCTCATTATGATAATTAAGTTAAAATATCATGAGAATAAACTCGTAATATGATGAGAAATAACGTTTCCATGAATAAGGTCATTGCGAGAACAAAGGGAACATATTTTGGAAATCATATAATACACAGAAAACCAAGAAAAAACATGTGGCCGCACGGTGGCCTAGTGGTTAGCATGCTGGCCACCTGGAAGACCTGCCTTCAAATCTCCGTTGGGCATCTCTGTGTGGAGTTTGCATGTTCTCCCAGTGCGTGCGTGACTTTTCTGCGGGTACTCCGGTTTCCTCCCACATTCCAAAAACATGCATGTTAGGTAAATTGGAGACTGTAATTGTCCATAGGTATGAATGTGAGTGTGAATGATTGTTTGAAAGACAAAGACGGGTTTTTGGGCAACCAATCCAGGGTGGATCCCGCCTCTCACTCAAAGTCAGCTGGGATAGGCTCCAGCCTACCCCAGCGACCCTAACGAGGACAAGTGGCATAAAAAATGGATGGGCACTCTCTGATATGCCAATTGGTGTTTTTAACAAAAATGTGACCGACTTTTCCGTTGGTTCTGTTGGAAGTTTGATTGGATTCTGCATTCAAGTTGTGAAAAGTAGAGCACCGTTTGACTTCGCATTAATCTTGACGCTCATCTGCCGACACGATCCAGATGGGTCGGCAGATGCGGCGCTGCCAGACGTTTTGACAGGGGCGCACATCCCACCTGCATACAAAATGATCACAACTCCCGCTGCCACACAAAAGTCCAAACCGCCCTTGAACGCACCGCTCTCACACAGGCTAGATGGATGTGAGTTTGGGGACTTTATGACTGATGATGGCGAGGTAGTGGAGTTGTAAGCAAAGTGGCCGCAGAGAACTGTAATCATATAAAACAAGACTAGTTCGAACGAGGGCGCATGTTAATCAATAAAGCGGTTACCTGGCGGTGCTCGGCTGAGGATTCTCTTTCCCGCCCTGCCTGATACAGACAGGAAGCGATGGTGGAGGGAAGGGAGATGGAGGTGGAGAGTGCTTGATTATAATTACAGATTTGGGGCCGCCTGTGCCTTTGCATAACCTGCTCATTACAGCCAATGTGTGTGTGAGGCGCTCCCCAGTTAGTCCTCCTGGCCAAGAACAGCCGACTCAAGTGGGCCCATTTAGAATATAAACACACAAAAACCTGTTATTTCAATTGACCTCCGTCACATCAGGCTGTCAATGATCTCATGCTCTGTTCCTCGCCGTCGTCTCTCGCCTCATTCCTCGAGCAGGGTGCTATGCTAATGAACATTTTTTGTGTGTTGGGGGGGGGGGGGGGGGGGGGACCGAATGGAAGACAAATTAGAAGCCGGGGTGTTTAGCCGAGGAGGTGGAGGTGAGACAGCCGGCAGCGTTTATGGAAATGGACAGAGCTGAGGGAGAGGAAGCTCAAGCCAAAAAAAAAAAAAACCCTCTCACAGCAGTAGAACTTTTGTATGAGGTTGTTAAAAGAGAAGCAGAAAGTCGACTGTTGTGTTCTCGCTCACTGGTGTTGTGTTGCCTTATTTGTCCTTCATTAGATTTGTCAGCATTATGCTACAGGCATTCCCCGGCCAGACTCTTGTGGCTCCTGATTAGGAGATGAGAGGTGTTCATGATGGACTCACTGTACACATCCATTAGCATGACTCCACCAGTGGCGTCATTATGAAGAAGAAATGTGTCGCTACTCAATTCCATCATCATTTAATCGCTGGCGTTCAGCTTTTTTGGACTTGAAATACTTTCCTGTCATTGTAGGGTTTTTTTTTTTTTAGCAGCCGCCACAATCGCTTGCGCCCACGAGCGTCAATGTTTGGAGGGTTGTTTATGCCTGTCAGCGCGTATTTTCCTATCAACCTGTCAATGTTAGCACATTTCCAGCAGGGATGTGCAAGAATAACGTTATTATGAGAATAAAGTTGCAATTTTACGAAAAAAAGGTAATACTACAGTAATGCAGTCTTTTTTATGAGAATAAAGTTTCAACATCTAGTATAACATGAGAATGAAGTTACAAATTTTGGTGAAAAAAGTTGCAAAATTGTGAGAATATGAAGTTTACATTAAAGTATAAGGAAAAAATACATTTGCGTGAATAGAATCGTAATTACGACCATAAACTTTAAAATATTACTTAAAAAGTCACAATTTTATGAAGAAATGGTTGTAATTTTACGGGAATACAGTCACCATTAACAGAATAAAATGTAAATATATAATATGAGAATTATTCTGAAATTTTAGGTGAAAAAAGTCGCAACGCTCAAATTTTACGACAAAAGTGTGAGAAATTAAAGTCATAAAAATTCACTTTAAACATACAACAAAGCTGAAATTTTATGAGAAAAAAAATGTTATAATGCTAGAATAACACAAATTTTATGAGGAAAAAGTTGTAATGTTGATAAAGAAAAACAACCATAAAGTCGAAATTACAAGAGCAAAGTCGTTATTTTACGAGAAAAATTCATAATGAGGAAAGTTATAATATAAAAATAATATAGTCAATATATTACGAGGAGTCCATATTAAAGAAAAAAAAGTGGTATGACAGAAGTCATTGGGGAATACAGTCTTCATTAGGAGAATAAAGTTAAAATATTACGAGAACAAACATTTACCATTTTTTCTACTTTGTGTCTTTAACTAAAAGGTGATGGGCACCATCAAGTAAATCATTAAAAAAAAAAAAAAAGTCTTCCATTGGTTCCATCATTTATTTGCACTCAGACGTCGATGTTCAGCTTTTCACTTGAAATACTTTCCTGTCATTGTTGTTGTTGTTTTGTTTTTTTTAGCAGCCATCACACTCGTTTGCACCCGTGAGCGGTGATGTTGGGAGAGTTGTTTACTCCTGTCAGCGGGTGAATAAAAGCCAAGGTAAACGGAGGTAATGGAGGACGTACACCTGCATATAAGCTCACTTTGAGCTTTTTAAAACTCATTCCCAATCCATTAGTATTCCCTGCTAACCGTTGGGCTGTTTGCGCAAACCAGCATAAACGAGTGCGACAGCCTGCTTAGCTGCTTTTAAACGTCGGCATAAAGCTGCATTATTACCCCCGCAAGCGGCAGGAAGTGCGCCGCCTGCTCGAGTCAAATAAATTAGCGGAAAAAAAAAAGTGCATTCGACTCCATAGGAATGATGAGTGGATTGCTGCAGACGCTTTTGCTGGCTACAACACTTCACAGCGCTCATGCATCAATGGATTTAACGCTCGGGAACACTTAAGTGGATAAAACCTCACCCACCGGCATGCTCAAAACGGCCTACGATCGTCCCCCCCCTGAGAATTAGCACCTTATTTAGCACCGTTATTTTGGAGTCTTTTGCAATATTTATTTTGGCTTTTTAGCTTTCAGCAGAAGCCTTTAAACCTGCATGGGAAGCACTTTGAAGACGGTGTTGGTTGAGGAACCTGGTTAAGGTAGCAGAGCCGGAGGAAATGCTGCTACTTTACTTTCACAAACACAGCATTGTTGTTAGAAATAAGGGTACAGTACATTTATGTCGTCAAGGTACTACAGTCTGCACAGTCAGTACCCTTTTCCACTACAAAGTACCAACTATGTTCAAACTAGTACTGCAGGAAACTGCAAAAACCACTCCACACTGAAGGCACCAGTCTGAACAAGACACACAAACAACAATGGAGGAGAACAAGGGTCTCCTGTATTTACTGTACTTATTTAGGCTAATTTTATCCAACAGGAGACTGCGGGCAGTGACAAAATGGGAGCACTTCCGCAAAGTGCGAAGACACTGTGGAGAATAACACTGCAATGGCACAGCACCAGCTAGCATGTGTCTTCAAATTCTATCCGAGAGGAGACTGTGGGCGGCAAGAAAACGGGAGTGCTGCAGCAAAGTGGAGACTGTGGCGTATAATACTACAGCGTCCTGAACAAAGACACGGTAACAACTGACGTTAGCACGTGCCCTCATATTTTATCCAAGAGGAGACTGGGGGCAGAGTAATACTACAAAGCTCTTTACATTCAAAGGTACAGACAGCACTGCAGGACAGACTGCTTGAGTGAATTCTGGGCACTGCAGAGACATCTGGACACAAGACGGGGAGCATCCATACAGGCAAAGCGCAGGGCGAGCCATGCCAGCCAAATAGGACCCCCCCGATCTAGAGTTATGTTAATTAGATTTGTTAATTCAGTGACCCTGTTTGAGGAAAATCTGCCACCGACACCTGCTTGCCTTGCTTGCCTGGCTGCCGTCATAGCTTCCCAACGCAAGGACGCAGATCCGCCGTGACACTGCCTTCATTAAATAAAGCAGAGCGAGCCCTAACAGCATTTGGTGGAAGGCGCCATCCATTCTGATTCATTTAGATCATCTCTATTGGAGGTGACGGCGAGGGCCACGCGACCTGCTGTTTCCCCCGCTGTCGACTGTGGCCTTTTTGTGTGTTTTCATTCCATCTTGCAGTTTCTCCGCCTGGAAAAATACTGCAACTTGATGTATTTTTCAGGACAAAAGAGGCTCTCGTGGCCTTTCTGATGCATCATGTAATTTTCATGAGAGCAGCGGGGAAAAAAAAACGCTTCATAAAATGTCTGTTTGCCTTTTGGTGTGATGGGCTGTCGTTGCGCCTGTCTGTCTCACTTCCTCTGCACTTAGCCTCCTCTCTGTGGATCAAGGCTGGTCAGGGAGAGCGCGGCACCGCAGGGCCAGAAGGCACGGGATGCCAGCGTAAGGATAGCGAAGCCTGCAATGTCAAAAATGGAAGGACGTGCCCCTGCAAGAATCGGCATGTTCTCCTCAGCTGCAGCTCTGGCAGCTCCTGGTGGTCAACCGTGTGCTGTCCTTATGATTGAATTGGCCCAGTGAGCATATGCTCTCCTCCGCATCATAAACTTCAATTAGATGTCTTCTAATGTGATTTGAGAGCAAGCACATGTGTGCACGTTTAACAGAGACAGTGTCGTGGTCAGTGTGCTTTGGAGTTGAATCCTTCAGCGTTGTCAAATTCGTCTTGTTTTCTGAGAGGTTTGAACAGCCGACCCTCTAATAATCATCGAAATTTTAACCCTGATTTACAATTACGTTAGCTTCATTCAGATCTTCAATGCTTTCAAAGCCATGTGCGTCAGCGTCAATGCAGATCGTTCTCTGATGTTTACGCAACTTTGTTTAGCATCACTGGAAACTAAACTGTCTTTGATGTTTCTGAAAACACGGACATTTGCTTCATTCGTTGAAGATGTAAACAGTGATGTGGAGTCAGGGCCAGCAAGGCCTACTCTGCTGGCCTAAATACTACACTTACAACTTCAATTATACAGTAGTATTTGTTCCATGAAATTCTATTCATATGTTCCCAACAGTCTGTTATCATCATTTCGTAGCGTGTCTACGACAATTGCTAGAAAACCCTTGTTCATCCCGATCAGGGACGCCATGAAGGGGGGAAAAGTTAGGACAATTCCAAGGGCCCATGGCTGACAGGGGCCCCAGTAAATAGGTAAACTCATTTTGCTGATATTTTTTCAAAATTTAGTCAGAAAATAATAAAAAAAAAAAAATCTCTTGTATTTGGTAGCAACAATATCCACATTGACCAAAAGTAAACTTCCATATTGACTGAGCAACCCCCCTCAGATACATGAAATGGTTTGGTCCAGTACTCACGTCACCGTGCTTTGTAGCTGCAGCGGGATGCCTGTCAGTCTACAGTCGCGGCAGCGCAGAGTGAAACTATGCTCCCGGTGCCTAGTAAAAAGAAGTCTGGGAGAAAAGAGAGGCAAAAGAAAACAAACAAAAACAATATGTGACTAGTTTTGTTTGTAGACTAACCGTCTGTGTGTCGTGGAAATGAACCTGTTAGCTTACGGTAATGTCCACAATGAAATAAACTAGCAGAGTGTTAGCATGTTGTGTTAGCCTTCATCTCATGCCTTTGTAACCAACATTTAATCAGCACAGGTTAATGTTTAGCATGTATAATTAAATCAGTCGTCCCTCCCCCATTTACCAGATTTAACAACAGACGAGTCAGCAGCAGCCCTGTTTCCCCATAAGTTAACCCCTACCTGTTCCAGTGAAGAAGGTGAGCAACACCGTGTTCAATGACATGTCAGTTAGTATCATTCTAGGGAGTCTGTGGGAATTACAAAACAGAAAATACTTTTTGTGATGAAAGAAATTCAAACACAAAGTATTTTTCCACCTAATGATTCCATTTCAACTTTATTTTCTTGTTGGCAGATTTAAAAGTTATCGTACTGTATATGTTAGTCTTTTATTTTGGAATTTTACAATTAAAATTACAGTGAGACTATAAAAGACGGCCATTAGTACATTTGTGATGTACTCTTGGATCAAGTAGTGAATTTCATACCATATGCAGACTGTAGCATGGACACCTCACTAGCAGTAACTATTACACTGGTAGTATAGTAACTATTACACGGGTAGTATAGTAACTATTACACTGGTAGTATAGTAACTATTACACGGGTAGTATAGTAACTATTACACTGGTAGTATAGTAACTATTACACGGGTAGTATTGTAACTGTTACACTGGTAGTATAGTAACTATTACACTGGCAGTATAGTAAATATTACACTGGTAGTATGGTAACTATTACACTGGTAGTATAGTAACTATTACACTGGTAGTATAGTAACTATTACACGGGTAGTATAGTAACTATTACACGGGTAGTATAGTAACTATTACACTGGTAGTATAGTAACTATTACACGGGTAGTATAGTAACTATTACACGGGTAGTATTGTAACTGTTACACTGGTAGTATAGTAACTATTACACGGGTAGTATTGTAACTGTTACACTGGTAGTATAGTAACTATTACACTGGCAGTATAGTAAATATTACACTGGTAGTATGGTAACTATTACACTGGTAGTATAGTAACTATTACACTGGTAGTATAGCAACTATTACACTGGCAGTACAGTAAATATTACACTGGTAGTATAGCAACTATTACACTGGCAGTATAGTAAATATTACACTGGTAGTATAGCAACTATTACACTGGCAGTATAGTAAATATTACACTGGTAGTATAGCAACTATTACACTGGCAGTATAGCAACTATTACACTGGCAGTATAGTAAATATTACACTGGTAGTATAGCAACTATTACACTGGCAGTATAGTAAATATTACACTGGTAGTATAGCAACTATTACACTGGCAGTATAGTAAATATTACACTGGTAGTATAGCAACTATTACACTGGCAGTATAGTAAATATTACACGGGTAGTATAGCAACTATTACACTGGCAGTATAGTAAATATTACACTGGTAGTATAGCAACTATTACACTGGCAGTATAGTAAATATTACACTGGTAGTATAGCAACTATTACACTGGCAGTATAGTAAATATTACATGGGTAGTCTAGTAACTATTACACTGGTAGTATAGTAACTATTACACGGGTAGTATAGTAACTATTAACTGGTAGTATAGTAACTATTACACGGGTAGTATAGTAACTATTACACGGGTAGTATAGTAACTATTACACTGGTAGTATAGTAACTATTACACGGGTAGTATAGTAACTATTAACTGATAGTATAGTAACTATTACACGGGTAGTATAGTAACTATTACACTGGTAGTATAGTAACTATTACACGGGTAGTATAGTAACTATTACACTGGTAGTATAGTAACTATTACACGGGTAGTATAGTAACTATTAACTGGTAGTATAGTAACTATTACACTGGTAGTATAGTAACTATTACACTGGTAGTATAGTAACTATTACACGGGTAGTATAGTAACTATTACACTGGTAGTATAGTAACTATTACATGGGTAGTATTGAAACTATTACACTGGTAGTATAGTAACTATTACACTGGCAGTATAGTAAATATTACACGGGTAGTATAGTAACTATTACACTGGCAGTATAGCAACTATTACACTGGTAGTATAGTAGCTATTACACGGTAGTATAGTAAATATTACACGGGTAGTATAGTAACTATTACATGGGTAGTATAGTAACTATTACACTGGCAGTATAGTAAATATTACACGGGTAGTATAGTAACTATTACACTGGCAGTATAGCAACTATTACACTGGTAGTATAGTAGCTATTACACGGTAGTATAGTAAATATTACACGGGTAGTATAGTAACTATTACATGGGTAGTATAGTAACTATTACACTGGTAGTATAGTAACTATTACACTGGCAGTATAGCAACTATTACACTGGTAGTATAGTAGCTATTACACGGTAGTATAGTAAATATTACACGGGTAGTATAGTAACTATTACATGGGTAGTATAGTAACTATTACACTAGTAGTATAGTAACTATTACACTGGCAGTATAGTAACTATTACACTGGCAGTATAGTAACTATTACACTGGTAGTATAGTAACTATTACACTGGTAGTATAGTAACTATTACACTGGTAGTATAGTAACTATTACATTGTTAGTATAGTACCTGTATATATAACAATAAGAAGCTAGACATTTGCAAACCTTCAGATTTGGAGTTATGTAAAGCGCTTGTTGGGTCAGTTAAGGTTCTGGAGATGAGGTGACAACATCTGCCCGGGGTGGGGCCCAAGGTGATTTTTTTTTTTTTTTTGGGACGCCGAATTCCTGGCAGCGTCCCTGACCCCGCTGATGTGTTTTGACGCTTTCTGCCTTCCACGCCCTTCCAAAGGAGTCTTTTCCCGGCGGTGGCGTCGGCCTGACAAACATAAACAATTCATTGTCTGCAGCCAAGGACTGTGTTAGCGTTTTGTTGCAAATACCAAAGAAAAATGGATCCAAATTTTAATTCCTTGTTGTCAGAACAATCACGCTGGGAAGTCTTGGATCTTTGCAAAGTGCGTGCGTGTTTGTAATCAGCGTTAATACAGCTGTCAAGCAAGCAAACACCGCCTCCAAATGCACTTTTTGCCAAAAAATGCTCCCTCTGAGACTGCAGCCAAGCGAGCTCGTGAAGTTCTCGAGGTTCTGTGGCCAAGGCTTCTGATCTGCAACCATGCCAAACATTTACTCCCAGGTGTGCAAAAAAAGAGGGCCGGGTGTCGTAGTTTGATGAACGGCGCTCCAGATGTCCATCAATATTTAGCAGTCAACAGCGTCGCCAGGGAGGGGCGGCGATGCGGCAGCTGAAAACGTGAGGTGGTGCACATCTGAACTGTTGACTCGCAGTTTAGCTGCAGCAGCAAAGTAGGCCACGAAGACGCTGCACAAGCAGACCATTTCATTATTTCGTGGGAAAAACCCAAAAAGACTGGAAACTGGTGTTAGCAGTTTGCCACGTATGCTAAAAACCATACCATCTTGACCACTCGGGCTTTTTTTGTGCAATTCATGATTTTAGTCCGCTGTTGTACAGAAAAAAACAGTTAGAAAGGAAATGACTTTGCCAAAAAATAGTATAAGCCATGGTTGCATATGTCATTGCATCTGTTTACATTAGAAAATAGCCAATCCATTTCTGATTTTTATGCACAAACAGATTTCATGGATTTTTTTTTATTCGGGTTGCTGCATTCAAGAAAACTGGCAAGTAAGAAATTCAAAGTACCAAGAGAAAAATTACAAATATTGTTTTTGAAACATATATATTTTTAATTCAGGTCCAGTGATCGGTTATAGTAACACAGGTGGGCGTATCCTCCACCAAAATCTTAAGTTTGCTTTTCTTCTCACCGTGGTCCATCTTGCTGATTTTGGTGGTCACTGTGGTCCTGCACGGTGGCTTGAACGATGGGTCGCTGGTCGCAGTTTGCAACACCTCTGTTAACCCCTCGCCTTCCACCGTGTTTATCGGCCTGCAGTTCATCACAGTCCGCTTACCAAAGAACATTTGTCTGCCTGTCGTTCGCAGACTTGTTCATACGTGTGGTGTTCTCGTCGAGTTTAGTTCGGCGAAAGTTCGCTAAATTGCTATTCTCTTCGATGCTAACGTTGGCTGTGGCTGCACACTGCTTTGCGCTGATGTGGCAGGCTAAACTTGAGCTGCTTCCGTGGTAAGAACGGCATATCACTCGAACTTTATCAACAGTGCCGTCGGAGCACTTTTGAAATGTAAATTTATCATTCATTCACATGTTCCTCCATTTTCACGTCTCCTCTCCTCTCTTCTCCCTCGCCTTGCCATCCCACCTCCAGTGGGAGCCTGTAAGCTTATGCTAAACAAGCCCAAACACAATCAATGTCCATTTCAGGGAGTGACTGACCGTTGTTTTCCGCCCTCAACAGCTCAAGCACAAGAAGCCCAATGCATAAAAACGAAAATAGTCAACTCGTATACAGAATGAGTAAAGTTAGAGATTCAAAATTAGATTAACGCGATAAAAAAAAACAGTTAACTAAATATGACTATAATTAATTAATTGCAATTAATCATTTAATTTGACACCCCTAATGTAAAATATGTGTACAACATACTGTGATGACAATTTAAGGGGCTGAATTTCCGGTTTGTCCTTTTTTTGTTATATGAACGCAAGAACGCTAATTGGACATACTAGGTTTTTGTGTTGAAGGTATGCATACAATGGCTTTGCGCCTGCACACAACTCAAGAACAAAACAAGTACACGTGGGCAGTACAGAGACATGTCGGCCATGTTGTCTTTACATCAAAGCAAAGCAGGAAGCTGATGGGTCCTTAAAAAAAAAAAAAACGCCCCGGTGCTCGCTCTAATCGTTCTCAAAACGAAGACGGCAAACAGCAGCCATGTTCGTCAAGGTGCGCCGGGCACTTGTTTGTGCGCTGTCTGGCAATTAAAAATAATTGGCAGGCAGGTTTTTTTGCCTGTGAATCTTCCAAGAGTGCCAGTGATGATCTAATGAAGCTTCATTAGGCATGCTGAAAGCTTCGAGCGCCATATGACAGACGCAATTAGTCGGGATCACACGCATTAAAAAAAAAAAAAAAAAAAAGAGTAATCATTAAAAAATACCCCGGCCAAGATGAGCTCTTCACTTAATGACCGATTCATTTGCTAATTGATTTCTTATTAGTCACAGGCAGAGACGACTGTTTGGCCAACTGCTGCCGCTAATTAACAGCGTTTACGCCATTAGTCCATCGCTTAATTTCGCCGGGAAAACAACTTTGGAGGGGAGCGTGGCTGCAGGCTCTTTCATTTCAAGAAGGGACGCGTCCAAGGACTCATACCTGCTGATTACACATGCAAGGCACGTGACAACGCCTTCACCGCCTCAATCCACGCGAGTAGTGGGGGTGGACAGGGATGAGAGGGCAGATGTAATTAAAAGATGAGCTATTTTACTGAAAATGTGTTAGATTTAATCTGGCACGTGTCAGTGTGCTGCACTTTTACACTGGACAGTGTGACGGCTCTGCTGGGGCTCTCATGTGTGTCACGTTATTAAAGGGATCGTTTGGATTTTGTGACATGAAGTTGTATGACATCCCCATCAGCAGTGTAGTACATCAATAGTGACTTACCCCCCCCTCACACTTGGTCTCGCGAGTACAGTTCTGGTCGGATTTCTGTGACGAGGAACGTACTGTAGTTCTTCTTAGTTGCTGGGTCATTTCAGTAAAGAGTTTGGCTTCTCAAAACAATATGCGTTCAAAAAGGTCATACATTTGCATCTAAAAATATCTCCTCGACAAAAATCAAACCTCACAAATCGCTCCGGTTCTCTTTGTCTCCCGCCGTATCCCTGTGCACTGCCGCCTCTCCATTCTTGTGTATGTGATGAAGAATTTGCATCTTCATCCGCGACGAAGTGCCGCGGCCATCTTGTTTACATGCGTTCCACAGCGGAAGATGCTAGCATTCAAGTTTTTATAAAGACGTTTTTATTATAAAGGCACGCATTTTATCCACTGAACAAGCCTGTGTGCCTTGCCGCTCTCCAGGCAACCTCCAGCCAGGAGCCCAGTCCCCAAAACCCAACCGGAGGTACCATAAGAGTACACATGTAGACCGGCTCGCCTCGCGCTCGCAGGTCGAGCGACAAGGAGAGAGAGGGAGTGTCAGCGCGCGTTGATGTGCCTGCTCACACAACAGTAATTATTGCACGTTGTGGCTCAAAATCAGCCTTTGCTACCTCAAAATGAAGGCGCAAATACATTTCCTTGGATGTGCAACTCCAAAAAACGCTTCGACGACACGACACTGAGCCAACAAGCCAAATAGATTTGTAGTTTGCTCAGAGAGCCCACGCCACAAGTCCGACCCCGACGAAGAGCCACAAAAGTAGGGGTGCCCAAAGTGCGGCACAGGGGCCATCTGCGGACTGCGGCTGATTTGTCATTGCATCACTGCAGAAACAAAATAAAATTAAAAAAACAGCAACAATGGTAAAAATAGAGCAAAAGACACACTGCGAAAAAGCTGAAATGTTGAAACCAACAACCAATAATCACACAAAGCTCTGTATTTAGAGTGTTTAGATCTTGCGCAGGTTCACGGCCGAGACCAAAGATCTTGGGCTCCAAAAGGGTGGTGACCACTGAATGACACTAACGTGCTTTTGTAAACATTCAAGACAATTAGCTTTCAATGAGGCTAATGTACATGTTTTCGAAAACAGTTTCGTTTTTTCAGAAACAATGTCTAATGTCGCTAATGTGTTTTTACGTAAACTTTCCAGACCATTACACTCTTCAATGATACTATTTCAGACTTTAAATAATGTACCCATTTAAGCCCCACCCATTTCCTGGTAAACCACGCCCACTTTCGGTTTATGCCCTGCCCACTCCAAGTACAGATGAGTGGGTGAACAGATACAGATACAGATACAGATACAGATACAGATGCAGATATAGATACAGATACATATATAGATATAGATACAGATAGCGGCGTACTCGCTCATTCCGAGGTTTAACCAACGTACGATCACAACTAGTTGGAATCCGTTACGCATGCGCCTCTACAGTATTTGTTGTACTCTTAAGAAACTTTCGAAGTTTATAAGATGTTTTAAGCTGATGTTTTGCGTCTCCAGACAATTTTTCTTTAGTGGGCAAATGACTCTTTTCATAGTAAAGATTGACGACCCTTGATCTAGCTATTCAAAAACTGTAAATAAAACTAACAAGTTTTGTTTTTACGTAATCCAACTAACTCAAACATCTTTCCTCCTTGGCAGAGGTAACAACACAGTCAATTACAATAGATGCCTCATAAAGCTCCCAGTTTGTTTACAGTGCATGTGTAATGCGAGCAGCACAGTTGGTCAAATGAGCGTCTGTTTACGTGGCGCTGGTACACAGCTCATTATCAGTGCCTATTACAAGCTGTTTATGGGCCACAAGGTCTAAAACTACGGCCTGGTGGTCCTGCCGGCAGGGTCCTTATAGAAGACCAGCGTATTCTCTGAGGTTGTTTCATACAGCAGCCAGCAAAAGTGAAGTTCCTCCAAGATTCCAGGACAATTTCTTGGAATTATGAAGACATCTTAATCCTTAAAAAGTGTTGAAAAAAAATGACTTGATGCATGAAGTCATGGGTAAGATGAGTTACTCAGCCAGCTTGAAGGCATCACATGAGACAGGAAATAAACATTTATCATTCTATGTCCATGACTCACTTCTGCCTGAGACACTTTTGTATCTTTTACTTTGTCGTCCGTGACAAACTTAAACTTTACCTGCTTAGGTTAGGCTTTCTCAATACTATTGATAAAACCTATGATTAATTCCAGCAGACATCCATGATTTTTTATTTAGTTTTTTTAAATAATCAAAGAAAAAAATTATTTTAAAAAAGTTTGGATCTTCCATGCTACTAATTTACGAGTTTTTGTAAACATAGAAGACAAGTTAGTTTCCTATGATGCTAATGTATGTGTTTTCGGCAACACCAAAGGCGATTTAGTATTAGACACACCTGAGATACAAGTTTTTGGAAAAAAAGAAGACAATATGGCTTTAATGACACTAATATACTGTATGTATTTGTAAACGTCAAAGACATACGTGTATTTTAGACACAGTCTTCAGAGGAGCTAGCATATATGTTTTTGTATACAGTAATCCCTCGGCACATTGCACTTCGAATTTTGTGGCTTCACTCGTCATGGTTTTTCAAAAAAATACTACATCATACTGTTTTGTGGTTGAATATGGCCTATTCTTAGTCAAAAACTATGCATATGTATGCAAATGTTATGTATTTTTTGCCTAAATTAAGCATTGTCAAGCATAAAAATGGCTAAATGAACTAAAATACAAATATAAGGCATTCAGAAGACTCATTCAAGAAGATACAGTATGTAGTATTCTACATTGGTCAGTAATGTTACTGTCATGTTTGCTGAGACACAGAAGTACCAGATTTGATCGCCGGAATAGGCTTTTATTACAGCTTTGAATTATCTCACAACAGGCACAATAATCCCGAATAAAAATCCTTGATTAAAAACACAGGCTACTGTTGCATCCATAACCCAGGAAACTGAAACGGAACTCTGAACCCCTGACGTCACTTACTGTCCGCCTGCCACTCAACTCCCCTAGGGAAGACATTTACAGCAACACACATCAGCACGAGTCTTCTTTATCTCAATTTCCAATTCCGATACAGGACTGGATTTATTATTTTCTACTTATTATTACTATGTATTATTATTATTTATTATGCATTATTGCACTACAAATTTGACATGATCTGTTCCATATTTATTTATTTATTGTTTATTTAATATGTGTAACATCACAATATCTGCTGTCCTGGAATTACGACGTCTGGTGTGATTCCCTGTCTACCCATTGATATGGAGGCGGCAGAGGCGGGGCTAAGATGAAAGTCAAGTGTCTAGCACGGAAGTGGAGATTCAAGCCTTCGGTACCTTCTATTATAACGGGAAGCGTGAATTCACTACAGAGCAAGATTGACGAGCTGGCAAGAATGTCAAGACCTTCAGGGAGTGCAGCTTATTTATTATATTACTTATATTACGTCACTGAATGGCTAACAGCTAGCGTCCCAGATGCTAACGTGGGTAGCTAGCCGACTTCAGGGCAGTCGGAGCGACAGTCACAGTCATCCCTCGCTACATCACGGTTCAAACATTGTCAAAAATTAATATATGATCGATGTTTCGTGGTTGAATATGGCCTATTAGTAAAAAATATGCATATTTATTTTCAAGCATATAAATGGCTAAATAAACAGAAACCCAAATTTAAGGCACTCAGAAGATGTGATATGTAGCATTATATCTGTGACTTGCTGTGCGCGCCTTTAAGGAGCGGGGCCTGGGAAGTGCCGTGTGTGATGTCAGCCTGCCAGAGTTTAGTAGTGTGGAGAGCGCAGTGACTGCCGTGAGTTCTGGCCGACAGCAGCTCCTGTGTGAATGTTCACTGCATATGTGTTCTCTGCTTGTTAATGAAGTGCTTCGTGAGTCTCTCCTTAACCACAAGCAGTGGCAGTACAGTAATATTCTACACTGGTCACTAGGTGTCAGTGATGTTACACTGAGACAATAGCCACCGCAGGAAGTACGATGCTAACGTGTGAGTCTATGTTATGCCTTAGTTATGTATGTTTAAGATGTCTTATTTTCTATTATTACGTCTGCAATATTGGGTAATACAAGTGTAACAGTGACTATGGGGTGTTATTTCATGTCTAGACGGCTCTGATAATGCTAAAATTTGTATTTAGAAGGTCGTAAACAGGTTTTCTATGCTCTAACTATAAAAATATTCCATTTAGAAAGAAGGAATCCTACTACACGGAAATTCCCTTATCACAATCAGGTCTGGAACCAATTAACTGGGATAAACGAGAGATGACTGTATCATGAAATTTTCAACATGCGTTTTTGAAAGCATCCGAGACAGTTCAGTCTTCAGTGGGGCTAACATGTCAAATACAACTTACACACATACCACATACCCAAGATAAGCATTTTTACTAAATACTGAAGACAATTGCATTGCAAACATCAAAGAAAATGTGTCTACAATGATTCTAACAAGCAAGCTTTGAAACAAGAACAACAAATAAGGCAAACGCCACACCACATTGTTACGCATATTAACTGTGTGTCATTTATGTAATTAATGTGATCACTCCTTGCCAGTTAGCAATACCTGGCACATTTCACAATAGAAATAAATACAACTCAAAATAATCCAAAAATTAAAACTCATGGCATGCTCGCATACCCGTAACTAAATTTGTGCGTGTACTAAAAATGTGTCATTTAATTAATGCTACGACTCCTCACCAGTTCTTATTGATAACCAACGCATTTCAAGATAGAAATAAATCCAAAGGACAAAACGCAAACTCTGCATGTAAAGCACAAACCGAGAAACGAATGAGCCATCGCAGTAGGCTTTTACTCGGAATGGCTGAGCATCAATCCATGGCCACATCACTCACTCCTTCTTTCTTAATTCATCCTAATGACGTTTCGTCAAGAACACAACATGGAGGAGCCTCTGTTCTTACCATTCTCAGTGGAGCAGCCTTTAAATGGTGTGATTGAGACAGTGTAGCCTCACTCCATTAAAGAGCCTCCATTGGCCGACACCAGAGGGACGCTCACCCTCCCCTTTATTGCCAACACACACACACACACACACACAGAAAGCAAGACCCTTATTGTAAACGAGCCTCATTGCTCTCTGAAGACGTTAACACGTCTGTAAAGATGGCTCCCCCCAACCAAGAGGAGACCCCACTGCTAAATTAATTTCTATTATAAGCTGGACTCACTGTCCAAATTGGGGATTCTTTGCACAGTGACCGTCATGGCCGTGTCTCCCAAGGGGTGTGTGGGGGTGGAGGGGTGGTCATGCAAACCTGATGCAACAAAATGCACTCAAGCGCGTCTAAATAATGTATACATGTGGTTCAGCTGTCTGGGCGCGACCCCCCCCTCCTCAAAGAAAAAATGATCAATGTCCGCCTATTATTATTTAGCACACTCCCCAGGCCCCCTGTGCACCCCCCCACCCCCCCACCGAACCCCCCCAACTCTGCGAGAGTCTTTCATGTTCCCCTCTGGGAGGCAAACAAAACAGGGATTTCTACTGCAAATAAGGAGCTAAAGCACCATGTGATCAGCCATGAATTATTTCCACGCTATTGATTTGTATAAATTGTTGCTTTCCCCCCCACGGAGTATTTGACCACAACTACATGGTAAGAAAGAACATGAGAGAAAGTGATTTCCTGCTAATTAATGAGACAACGTCACCTGAAGAGCATCTTGTTTGCGTTTCCCTCGCAAATCCACCCCGAATTTAAAGATGCATTGTCAAGTTGGAGGCCCCTTGCAGCGCCCTGTGGCTACAGACAACGCACAACGATTCGACACAGAAAAATAACAAAACATCCGAGATGCTTTCATGTTTTTTTTTCTCCTTTTTGCTCTCTAAGCCTTGTTTCAACATCTGCCTTCAGTCTCAATGGAGGGAGAGAAAGGGGTCCTAACTGCAGCACAAGGCTGAGGACTCCCAAATAACATTAATGCGCCTCAGTTATGAAATCTGTCAACTGCAGCAACATATTGTCAACTGCACATTGCATCAACACACAAGCTGCAGCAAGAATGAAACATTTTTACAAATATCCTTCTCACTGGCAATGTCACACAGGTATTCATTTACCGTACCGTTTCAATATTTGACCCCCTCGTATACTGTAGGTAAATAAGGCAACTAATATATTACCTGGACAATCAAAATCCAATACAGTAGCCGCATAAAAACCCAGGCCTTTTTTAGCAGGAGTCTTCCGATTGAAAGTGTTTGAGAGATATTGGCACTCGAAAATCTTCTGGTGCAAATACCAGAATTCCCCCCCCATTTTTTGGAAAACATCCTCTATTTACAAATGCATATGTTGACAGGTATATCTCGTGTAAAGGCAAAAAAAACTTGCCCATATTTGATGTAACACAAAACTGCATTAAACATCGCCCCTTTTTTAGAAAGATCCTTCAGCTTGACAGTGTCAGAAAGGTATTCGTTTTACAATGTTTATTCTTGCAGCGCTTCATACTGGGAGATGTTTGTATTGTCTTGAAACCCTCCTGTAGCTTAATAAGGCAAGTAAAATATTACTCACACGTACTCTATTATTTTGATGCTTGTGTGTATGTGTGTGGCTCAATAAGGTAACCAAAACCTTACAAACACCACCTTTAGTGAGATCCGATACAAAAGCTGCAGCACAAATTAGGGCCTTTTTAGAAACAGCCTTCTGAGTCACACTGTCAGAGGGTTATTCGTTGAACGATATGTCTATAATTGAAGACTTAGGAGTGCACTGCTTCAAACTGGGAGATTTTACAAATATAAAATGTAATGTAATGCTGAATTAAAGTTTTAAACAGAGGTTGTACTGCATGAATGAGTGGTGGCAACACAATGCTAATCCACTGCACACGCTCCAGGCTTTGTTTACAGTATCTCCTCTCCTAGCTACTATACCTCCCTCCTCCCTTCCCTCCTTCTCCCCTCCATACAAACTCATTTAAGAGTGCTGACATCTTGATAACGTTGCGTTAGCCTTTCACAAACAGGTAGAGGAGGGATTCCTCAACTCTTCTAATGAGGAGTAAATGGAGGGACGAGGAGATGAGTGGCTTCACGACAAGACAAATGCTTGTCGCCTCCCCAGTGGGACAAAATGGGTCAAGAAATAGACTAAATAGACTAATGAATGGAAACCTTAAGCTACAGTGTCTCTATTGGAATCATTATCTAACAAAATAATCATCATTCACTATTTAGATTTTACAGTGGTTATATTATAGAATTAAGAATTAAAAAAATATATATTATTATTATTCATAATAATCATGTATTATTTTATATATAATAAATGTAATTTAATTTTATATATATATATAATATGCACTAATATGCAAAAATGTGTAAATGTGTAGTAGTAATAATACTAATGTGAATACTACTATACTAACGATAAATTAAAAGATGTGACACAATTATTTTTTTAAACATACGCAGCAGGATGGTGGGTGTTGAATTAGTAATCAGTACACAATTAACAGCACCAGTCAAAAGTTTAGACACACTTTCCCATGTTATTGAATGAAGAGGTGTCTCCAAACTTTTGGTGCAGTATAATTTTAATAATATATAATAATATGTTTTATTTGTTTTACTTGCAGCTGGAGGGGGGGGGGGTTAGCATACATAAAAAAATATAATAGAGGCTGCTTTAAGAGTGTTAAAAAGCTGCAGCTGGATGCATGCATATGTTTCACTGTCGTCACTTTTCAAATGTTAAAAAAGGGAAAATGTTCATTTTAAAAAGGGTTTAATTTTAATAGTAAAATTACAGCCTGCAGCCTTACAATACGAAAGGGCATTTTGTAAGCATGCAACGTTGTTTCCTCGCGTTTTATTTGCATTTTCAGGAAATCCCTTTTGTTGTCTTGGCGACAAAGCTGTTGCGCGTCTTTAAGGGGATTTACGTCTATTAACAGCGGTGTTGGTGTTGGGAGGGTGGGGTGTGTCTCGACAGTGTGTCGTGCACTCTCTCTGATAAATGGAGAGACATCTAAAGTGCGTCATTAGAGGATGCTGGAGCCTCCATGCATGCATGCATGCATGAGCGGTGGCAGCAGCAACACACCCCGGGGGAGCGAACGCCTCTGCCGGCCTTTTTTTGTGCTCGTGTGCCGGCCGGAGCTCGGATCATGGAAGTGCTGATTTCATTAGTTTTATAGACTCGTTTATTGCAACTGTACATAGATGGAACATTTAACACCCCCTCCCCCAACAACCCCGTACACACAATACACAGCTGATATATATATTGATTTGTGTACCACACTTGCAGACGGCTAATTACATGCAAACTGCTATTTACTTTTACATTGCAAACATTTAAATGCAACGATTCATAAAATAACTCATTGAACACAGAAACGCGTGAGGTAAAAACTCATATGTTTGGTATTATATTGATATATGTTTGAGTTTTACAGGGACTCTCATATTAATAATGTCGAATATCTAATAAATATATTTTTAACGTACACATGAGATTTGTAGCAATTCTAATATTTTAAATATTCACACTATATTTTCTGGGTCCTTGGAAAAAATAATACAATTACAACAAATATAATAAAAGGATCATTTGTAACCTTTTTATATTTAGAATATTTTTGCCATAGTCTAATGAGTAAAACATGCCTTTCTAATCATTAAAAAAAATAGCAGCCCTATAGAATTAACATAAAAATACTGTACGTCTAAGGGTCCATCTGGTGGACAAAAGTGTCTTTCTAATTGGAAAAATAGTCCAATAAATAAACAGGTAGATAAATAGAAGGGACAAGGTAGTGATATTTAAAATACATTGTAATATATATTTTACTATATTGACTTTCTAATAAATGGAAAAAATAACATCAATTAAAATACAGTAAATGAAGGAGGTAATCAATCATACTGTTGCTACAAAAACAGTATTTAACATAACAGTATTTGAAATTGGTTACACTATGATGCTTTGGAAAAATAGGAGATATAATTTTGTAACCAAACTACACTTGAAATAATACTTTTTAACAGCCTAATATTCTATTATTATTATTACAATTGTAGCAATTGTAAAAGCAGCCAAGCAAATGGGTAAAATAAATGGGTATAGAACAATAGTAGCCTTGTAATATTTAAAATAAAATCATGTTATGGGTAAAAATGAGAATAGTGGCTAGATGTAATTAATGAACATGTAAAGCGTTAGAGAGAAACCGTGGTGTGCACTTTTAATGACCACTCTTAGCTTTCATTCATTTAACAGCCTCCATCAGCTCCGTCATTGATTTGTAGACGAGGAAAAATCAAAAGAAAAAGAGGAATACAGGAGGAGAGGATTGGGGGGGTGTCTTGCTGAAAGTTGAATTGTGCAAAAAGTGGAGCTGAGGCCTTTAATTGCAATAGACGGCAGCCATGGCAGTGTGTGGAGGGGGAGGGGGAGGAGGAGGAGAAGGAGGAGGAGGTTTTTTTTTTTTTTTTAGAGGTGGTCGTGTATAAATAGTCAGCTCTCCAAAACACAACAGCAGGAGTGATCTCACCTCCACTCCCTCACTCTCCCTGCAGCCTGCGCACACACACGGAGAGTCCAACCGTGGATTTAAAAAAATAAATAAAATTCTTCCTTTTTAAAAAACTTACCAGGATCACAACCTGGGAGGATCTGTAGGGACATCGGGGGTTGCTACACAAACCAAAAAAGAAGTAGAAGAAGAAGAAGAGGGGGAAAGCTGCACGCCGCTATGGAAGAGCTGACGGCGTTCGTGTCCAAGTCGTTCGAGGCGAAGAGCAAGGAGAGCAGCAAGGAGGCCATCACTTACCGGGAAGTTCTGGAGAGCGGCTTGGCCAGGGCGAGGGAGCTCGCCAGCCCCGAGCAAGGCGTGCATGACTTCACGGAGGGCGCTCACTGCCCGCTGCACGTCTTCAAGGAGCACGTGCACGAACTGGACAAGGACAAGCTCAAGGACTTTAGCGTGACACGACCCACGGAAGGTAAAAAAAAAAAAACACACACACACACATTCGTAGTACTTTTTAAAATGTTGAGCATGCAAAACCTGCAAAATTGGGCTACACTTTCCTACCTGTAATATTTTCCCATCTAATAAGATTTAACATTAAACATTAAACAATATAATGTTACTTGCAACTGGGACATTTTGCACAACCTAACTGTACGAAGTCACTCATTTTTTAAGCATTTAAGCAATATAATAATGCTAATTGCAGACATAAATGCAATGGGGACGGCTTTGTTCATCCTAACTGTGGAAAAATATTTAATTTTTTCGGCCATTTAAACTGCATAATGTTATTTCCGGAGATTAAATGCAACAAATAGGACACTCTTAATTGACATAACTTTTACATATTTGTGCAAATTAATTGTCACATTTAAACAACATCACGTTATTTCGAGGCATGGATGGATGAAAATATGATTAAATAAGTTTCAAATGGCCTAATTTTAGCCTAATTGTACAAAATAATCATTATAAGTAAGTTAAACTGTACTAAACTACTGTATATTGCAATGCAATAATAGAGTCATTTTTAAATAGACCAACTTACACCGAATAATATGCATAATTTTACTATTTTAAGTCATTTACACAATATAATAATATAACATTTCCTATAATGTTTAAAATGGTCCAAGTGTTACAGAATTTTACACAATAATGATCTGAAATGATTTACACAATATAGTAATGTTACTTGCAGACATAAATGCGACAATTAGGGCGTTTCTAAAAATGCTTTTATAGCCTATAACTTAATGCATACTTATTACACGAAGTGCATTTAGCCACACATATTTATTTGATATCATTTGTATGTTACTGCTCAAATATAAATGACACACCATCTTTTAGTACCTTGGTGATTATCTGGCCTATTATTATGATTAGTAGTAGTAGTAGTAGTAGTTCCAATATTGAGATAGATATCGTTTTATGCCTGCAGTGGAGTTATTAATTATAACAAAAATGTAAAAAAACAACACATTTATTTTTTTTAAACAAAAATAATTTTAATAAAAATAAAGTAACTTTTTGTTACAGAATAATCAGCGTATGTTTCATCATGTGTAGTTGTTTTGTAGTTTATGTGCAAGCGGGTCTTAATGCGGTATGCAGCGGCTAAATAACACTTTTAGTCACAATGCGTAACAAAAACCTGTCAAAAAACCCTTAGGATAATGTCATTCATGAATTATTATAAACAATGGCGTTGAGCATGATGAAAATATGCTGATTTATCATATAAAGTGATAACATGGGCTTCCAACATGTCATATTAATATACATATAAATTAAAGTGTGGCAGCCTCACTTGAAATTAACATTGTTTGTCTTAAGTGACTCACAAGCCAATGCAGCCTTGCACCACACGTGCACGTACATGTAAAACTCACCTTGTGTGTCCACGTCAGGCATCTACGAGTGTAGCAAAGACAAGAAGGAGGAAGTGAAGTCCGAGGACGAGGACGCTCAGGGCAAGCTCAAGCAGCGCAGGAGTCGCACGAACTTCACGCTGGAGCAACTCAACGAGCTGGAACGGCTCTTCGATGAGACCCACTACCCCGACGCCTTCATGCGGGAGGAACTCAGCCAGCGCCTCGGACTCTCCGAGGCCCGCGTCCAGGTGGGTCACCATATGGGCTTGTGCCGCCTTTTGGATCTTCGGTTTGGTTAACTGTGAAGGAAAAGAAGTGATGATAATTTGCATGGGAAGCCATTTACAAAAGGAAGTATCAGCATTATAAGATTAGTGTCACTAATTGAGGACAATTGAGTGACACCTCAATTGAAAAACATACAAATAAAGATTTATAGATTGATACAATTAAAAAACATTACAATAAAGCAAAACACAAACTGGAAAGTAAATAAATATATTATTGAATTCACAGAGGACATGTATGCAAATATAAGTGACGTCATATGTTTAAAATGTATTCAATGTCAGGATTAATTCAGTGGCTCTTTGTTTTTGTTTTTTTTAAATTCTATCAATATTTTGTTCTGGTATTTAACACCCATTTTAGATTGCACGTGTGCAAAAAAAAAAAAATCGAATAGCCTTTAATATATTTCTATCAATGTATATGTATTTAATGTTTCATTTTGGTGTTACTTCAGGAAAAATAACGTGAGAGCAAAAAAAGGACAAGTGTCAGCCTCATTAAAATGAATGAATGAGGCGCGTGCACATTAGAAATGAGCTAATTGTGCACAATAGGTGTGCTTACTTAGCGAACACCAATGCATCGTGGTCTCAAATGAACGTGCAGTTTAAACACAAATTACACGTGTATTATGAGTGTTGAGTTCAGGTGCACCAGTGCAAAGTGTGTTTATGTTATTTTTGTTTCGTTGTGAGAGCAGCTGTCAATGCATCTATGTAATTGAAAGTTATGAGCAGCCACTCTAATTCACTTATGGCGCCTTATAGATGTCAGGATGTGTGTGTGTGTGTGTGTGTGTGTGTGTGTGTGTGTGCCGGCGCGCTGCTAAATTAAATGTCATTATTCACTGTCTCTTGTCAAAAAAAGAAGGGGGGTTGGGGGGGTGAGTTTATGGCGTTTGTGAAGAAGAGCATCGTCAGTAATGAAGACCTAACTCACTCCAGTCTCATAATAGACACTCTTTATCTTAACGGAGCATTCTAATAATATTATAATCATTAATATTAGTCATCGTTTCCACGTCACTATTATGACGGTGCATCGACTCTCTCCCATTGACATCATCATTATCATCACTCTCCAAGTCCTTTGAGGTCCGAGCAGTCCCTAATTTGAAATGATAATCATTGCAATGAGTCCAAGGGGAGGGTGATAGTTAATGTTATTCACAGGGAAAATGAGCTTGATGATCATCATGAACAATCGCCTACACCCTGCCAGCAACAGAAAGCAAACCATGTTAAGAAATAAAATGCAGTAGCATATTTAAAAATGATTTAATGCCCAGCAGTATTCCAAATACATTCAAGATTTAAAAGAAAGTTAATTGTTTTTACTTTTAATGCAGCCTGCGCTTTACCATCTTCGTGGAAATATGATGAAAACGTACATGTAATGTAATGCATGTAACGTAAGACACATACATTGCACATTGCACACACTCCTCTTATTTTGCTTACCTTACTATATTCACTCTTTTATACATATTCAATAACATTTCCTACAATCTTATTTTCTATAATTTTTTTTTTACCCAATTTGCACTTTAAATGGGTTTATTTTGAAAAGCCTATACAGCTTGAGAGGCGGTACAATGAAAGTTTATTTAAAATGTATGTTCTAATTTATGTATGTAACTACATGCAAGATAAAACACCACACCTAAAAAAAACTTAGTGAAGGAATAAAGAAGGTAAACATATACATGTAATGCAAATGTAACTAACACGCAAGTACGTCTATGGCTACTGCATATATACACACCCTGCTATGAGTTTGTACACTTAAAATGTGTTCTTTGCACTTTAGACATTATTATTTTTTTACATTTCTTATCATTTTATTTGGTAAAATCTTTTTTTCGATGTATTTTTTGGTCTCATTTTTTCGTTAACGCAGCTTTAAAACTGTGGCTGCTGCAGCAGTTTTATTAATATACAGTATTACAAGTACATACATTGTACATTTGAATACTGTTCTGATTGTCCACACTTTACTGTATGTTCTTTGCACATTCTTTCTACAAATTACTGTGTGTATGTTTGGGGCTTATCATGTACGGTCCATGTATTACTATGGCTGCTGCAACTAAATAAGTAATGGATAAAGTAGCTATCATGTAATGGCAAAAAAACCTCCATCTTTTTTGGTATCTAATCATATATTTGTCGCTGGTTCTTTTTATATTGCAGGTTTGGTTTCAAAACAGAAGAGCAAAATGTCGGAAACAAGAAAACCAGATGCACAAAGGTAAATGGCTTTTAAAAAATCTTTTTCATTTAAGATTTTTGTTTTACAAAGCAACCAATTTCTGAGCGCTCCCATCTCACATAACGACAACTGTCTGGCTGCCTGACAGACATCTTTCCCTTCTCTCCAGGGGTCATTCTGGGCAGTGGCAGTCACCTGGATGCCTGCAGGGTCGCGCCCTACGTCAACATGGGGGCCCTCCGGATGCCCTTCCAACAGGTAGGCCATGACTCTTTCTCATGGGGGGAAATAGACTCTTTTCAGCATCCAGTTATAGTTAGGAGTCAGATGATGACTCAGCAATGGCTTCGTGTGTTGGCGTCCATACTGCATGGTTTTGATTACACACTGTACTGTAAAGTGATGCACCTTTTCAGGCCTCCACCCCCATCCTCCATTTGCAGCAGCACTCGCTTTCTCTCTCTTAAAGCCTCTGCCTGCTATGTTGTGACATAGCAGCGGTCTAATTAGGCCAACGGGGCGGCAGGCGTGAGCACATGAAAGAGACGATGAAAGCCGGGGAGGAGGAGGTGGGGTGTTAAAAAAAAAAAAGGAGTCAGTCCTGATGGATATTGAGGTTGAGCTGGCAGGAGTTTGAGGCCTGCATGCTGAGAGATGTTGGAGTACAGCATGAGTGTCGGTTTCAAAACAGGTGAGCTAGGCTGAAATATACCCTATGAGCATTAAAACACACCGGGTGCCTCAGAGGTCCAATACAATCCATACCGGGATGCCTTGTTTAGATTTTTTGCCCACAGAAACTCATGTGAACTAAATTCATCTGTTCTCGGATTAAACTGTGGCCATCATGCAACTTTTATTATTAACTGTATAGGTAATGTTTTAAGTAACCTTCCATGGAGCCACCACAAAAAAAGTCGAATAAAAAAGGAAAACATACAAGAATTGCCGTCACACAAGAAAATGGTTCAACTTTTTGATTCATTTCCTGAATTGATGTCTAAATCGTGTGCAGTTGTAGGGACAAATTGTGAATATACAAATAATTTGTTCTAGGGTCAAACTGTGGCCGTCATACAACTTTTATTAACTGTACAGCCAATGTTTTAAGTGTCTGCCTATGGTGAAAAACGTGTACGTTTTTGCATGACTTTTTAGGTGTTTTTCCCGTGAATATTTGTTGAAAATAACCAGTTCCAGGGTTACATTGTTTTTATCATAATAGCATTCCTGGACTACACTGTACAGGCAATGTTTTTCCACTTTACTAAACATTACTGAGCTAAAAACAACTGTGACAAACATATCTGGTTAAATAAAAGTAATAAAATAAAATAATCAAAAATGATAATAACAATAACAAATAAAATTTGCCTTATTGTTATTTTCGATGTATTGTTGCTGTAGCCACACTGGTGTAGCCCGTCGCTTTTGATGCTGCACTACAGCTAGGTTGCAATACATACATGCCACGGTTCAACTTCTGTGTTTCTGTGCAACTTTTGAGTCATATTTTTCGTGGATTTTTAGATGGTTTAGAGTTGCAATAGGTTCCGTTTCTGCTTCTACGGGTATCAGCTAATTTTTCACGTTTTTTTTGCCATGTAATTTTCTGTCACACACAATGGTTCGACTTCTTAACTTATTATTATTATTAATGCCAACTTATAGCCATAATGTACTGAGCATTGAGCGTTGCTATGATATGGCTAGGTTGCAAGAAAGTTCCTGTTCTGGTTTTTGTGGTTATCATCACACTTTTCGCCACCGCTGGTAACTTTCTATGGCACAAAAAAAACACAAAAAAAGCAAGGAAAAAAAACATAGAAGATTTGCCGTCACACGGACTGTTCGACTTCCATGTTTTTGCGTGACTTTTGAGGAGTTTTTATCTTTTAAAAAAATATATTAATAGATGTTTGAGTGTTTCTCACAGCAACTTAGCTTAGCCATGTTGTACTGAGCAGCCAAGACATAACATTTTTGTTGCTACTACACGGCCAGGTTGCAATAAATTGTCGTTCTATGGTCATCATAACACATCGTTGGTACCCTTCCGTGATGGCATCACAAAAAAGCTTAAGAAAAAGCAAAACATAATTCCACTTGCATGTTTTTCTGTGACTTTTGAGGAGTATTTTTTCTATATGTTTGCCAGGTTACCAAACTGTAAAGAACAGAAAAAGTGTAAAAATAAGTCAACCACTGTTAATAGCAAAAGCTAAAATAATAAATTGAGGGGACATACGCTATGGGGCGAATGGCCAGGACAAAAATATGATTTAATCCAGTTTTCACATTATAGCTGTCACGATATTTGTTTGTCCTTGGGGCGCTAAGCAACCCTAACTGTTAACACTGTCCAACTTCACTTTCATTTTCAACATTTTAGACAAAGAAAAACATACTGGATAGTGAAGTTAAAGCTTTCTATGCTGGTATTTGGCTTGGAAAAGCAAAGCAGCAAATACTTTCTTGCTTGTTCATGCAGCAGGCTTTGAGACACATGAGAAATGGCAACAAGCTCCGCTCTTCTTCTTTTTCCTCCTCTGAAGTCAGCACATGCTTAATTTTCACCTCCTGCTTTTAGAAAATAATTGGCCAGAATGTGAAAAGTGATACGCTATGCTCCTTATGCCTTCTTTCTTTCTTTTTTTTTTTTTTCAAATTCCGCTGCTGCCGCTTTTGACTTAGGAATATGTCTGGATAAATATTTATAACTCCAAATATGAGAGTATCTTTTTAGTGCAAAATTGTTTATTTATGCAATCGAATACATAATCAGGATAACAAGACGGCATATTTCCAAAGGGTATAAGCGCCAGGCCGCCTCCGTCTGAATTAAACAAATCTGTTCTGGGCCTGAGAAGACTTTGTTCATGCACCATTAAATTGGATGTGGTGTGTGTGAGAGAAATGTAGGATTCATTAACTTTTGGAATAACTGACATGGGGAAAAAGGAGGAAAAAAAGGGGGGGAGAGGGTGTGTGTATGGAGGGTCCGTGTGAGGCTCGTGGCTATTTTCTTAGAAAACACAACGCAGCTTAGAGGGGGTAACATTTAATTGTGTCACAATGAAAGATCCCTTTCACACTGCCTGTAAAAATCGGGATTTTTCGCCTCTTAGGGGGTACAAGATTGACCCGGCAATTTTCCGGCTTTGAGGGTAGTAGCCCTTATCAAACTGCCTGTAAAAATCTGGATTTTGCGCCTTTTCCCTGTGTCGATGTTCTGTACAAACAATATAACGGGTACAAAGCTTACCTGTCAATTTTCTGGCTTTAAAGGCATTAGCTTTTCTTTTCACACGCCCAGTAAAAGCTGGCTTTCTCCTGTGTTGCTGTTTTGTAAAAAAATAACATGATGAAGTGACAAAGTTTACCTGGCAATTTTCTAGCTTCGCAGGTCATAGCTTTTCCTTTCACACTGCTGGTAAAAGCTGGCTTTTCCCCTTGTTGATGTTCTGTACAACAACATAATAGGGCGGCAAAGTCAGCCCAGCAATTTTCCAGCTTTGGTGGTAGTAGCCCCTTTCACATATGCCGGCCAATGATTGCTTTTTCCTGTGTCACTGTTCTGTACAAACAACAACATGGGGGTACAGAGTTGGCCCGGCAATTTTCCAGCTTTGCATGTAGTAGCCCCATTCATACTGTCGGTAAAATACAGCACTTTGCCTGGCTTTTTCTCCTGTTGATGTTCTGTACAAACTGCACCAACACAGAAAGAAAACCAGCAATTTTTCAACTCTGGGGGTCTTAGCTCTTTTCAAACTGTCAGTGAAATTAGCTTTTTTCTGTGTGGCTGTTCTGTGCAACCCACATAATTGGGAGGTACAAAGTTGGCTCAGGAATTATACAGCTTTTGAGGTAGCCACCCCTTCCCAACAGCTAGTAAAAGCAAGCCTTATTGGGGGGGGGGCAAAGTTGACCCAGACATTTTACAGCTTTCGAGGTAGTAGCCCATTCAAAATCTTCCAAAAGCTGGATTTATTTCCTGGCTTTTGGTCGTGTTTCTTGTGAACAGCACAGGCCGCAAAATAGACAAACAAAGTCGAACTGGCAATTTTCCGGCTCCTGAGCTATCAGAACAGAGGCGAGACACTTCCTGTGCGCTATGTTTAACACCTGACTCTCACTTCTGCTGCCCTGTTGTGTTGAGAGCAATTGTCGCTGTCCAACAAGTACTTTATAGAAGGCATCTAATGATCTGATTCTGGAATGCCGTGTGGCTGTGTGAAAGCACACAACAATATCCCACTTTCTATTGGATTTACGACTTTGATGAGTACATTTTAGTGGCGGATTTGTGCAAAAGACACACCCTATGGCATCAAGGTTTGGTCTATAATCCTAAACAAAGTCAACTAGGCAATTTTCTACCTTCTGATATAGTTTCGGAGGTGTAACAGAGGTGGGACAGCACCTGAGTGCAAGGGTGTTCCACGATGTTTAACACTGGAGAATGACTTCTCCTGCCCTACCGCGATGAAAGCAATTGTGGCTGTCTGACAAGTATTTCATGTCACACCAGAATTTGTCATCTAATTATCTGATAGCGGGATGCCATGTCATGGCGTCAAAGCACACAGCAATGTCCAATGTTTGGATCTACTGTTACTGCTCTGATGCAGCAGTTTTGCGGCATATTTGTGGATAAGCTCTGTTGTGTTGAAAGCCATTGTCGTTGTCCGACAAGTAAAAGACACGATTATAAGCAGCTTGAAGCTTGGTCTATCACCTGCTGCTTGTAATAGAGGCTCAATGTCAACCGAGTCATTTACCACCTTCACTGGGAATTGCTTCTGTCAAACAAGTATTGGATGTACTGTTGCGGCGGTGATGTGATAATTATGCAGGTTAACTATAACTTGCTATTTTTTTGCTCTTCCAGGTCCAAGCGCAGCTCCAGCTAGATGGCGTCACCCACTCCCACCCCCACCTGCACCCGCATCTGGCCGCCCACGCCCCCTACCTGATGTTCCCGCCCCCTCCTTTCGGACTACCAATCGCCTCGCTGGCTGACTCGGCCTCAGCAGCGGCGGCAGTGGCGGCGGCCGCCAAGAGCAACAGCAAGAACTCCAGCATCGCAGACCTGCGACTCAAGGCAAGGAAACACGCCGAGGCTCTGGGACTCTGACCCCAAGCGGGGGCCGCCCAACACCCACCCCACCATCAACACCACCACCTTCGCCCGATCGGCCTGTTAATGGCCTCTCACACAAGACTGAGTCTGTGAAAAAAGGCCGTGACACTCACAGCTAAACCTAAACACTGAGTGAGCATGAAAGAGACGAGCACAGAGAGAAGGGGGAGTTTGTTTTTTGGAGGAAGACATTTGTAAAAAAAAAAAAAAAAAAAAGAGGAGGGGGGTAGAATTGTCACAAAAAGACCAGCTGCCAAAACAAACCACTTTTCCAGCGGAGCGCTAATGAAATACCAATGAAGTCACCTTCTACTTTTCGCCCCAACAGGCAGGACTTCTGCGGGGCCAGTGGCTCAGTCCACTCCAGGCACAGATCACACAGACCCGGGGACCGTACAAACACATGTGGATGTCTGTCTGAGGGCCCGCGGCGGGCCACACGGGGCCATGCGTGGGGTTGGGGACTGGGGCACGCCTTGACACCCACCCCTCATTGTCTCTCTGGCTTTAACAAACTTTAAGAAGCGGTCATGTTTGTTTGCAACCACTTTGTCCGTGCATGGAGGCCTTCCTGCAAAAGCTCATTTTACCCTCCCTTCTCTTCTGATGGACTTGTGACTGTGACACAACAAAAGCAACAACTTTCATGGTCGCCCCCCACCCCTTCTCCCTTCTTGGACTTTTTGTTCCTTTCTGTTTGGTAAAGAAGTGAAGACAGCCTTTGCACTTCAGGGTGTTTGCAAGAAGCAAGACACTACTTTATTATTAAATTGAAAAAAAATGAAATAAAGGGGAGGGACATTTGATATCAGCAAAAAAAAGTATAAAGGGTATAACCAATTTTTTTTCAGGTTTTTTTTGTATTTTGGAAAATAACCATGAAGGCATCAGTCAAACTGAAATGCAATGGTGTGCAGTTTAAGTGCAATACTGTAAATAGCGAGGAAAAAAGTTAAACAGCAAGCAGTTAGTTCATGAAGAGACATTTTTATTTTAGTTCTGTTTTTTTAATGCACTGTTTCTTTGATGCCGTGTATATTTTGTTGGATCCCAGAAAAACAAACAGGGTGCCGTTTTTCCACATAATCGCTGCAGCAGGGGTGTCCAAAGTGCAGCCCGGGAGCCACAGTCAGCCCACAGCTTTTTTTTTTTTGGCCCTCGGCATATTTTAAAAATACAATGAATTCATTATTAATAAGATGTATGATTAGATATTACACTCATTTGCTCAGTCAGCTATAACACAAAGCAAAGGTGTGGATGCTTTGCTCAGATAGCCTAGCATATATTGACCTACATTGGATTGCTTTTAGCATCCTTAATACACAAAATACACTCACACAAATCCTGTAATTTTCTGGAAAAAGTTTGGACACCCCTGATCTACAGGAAGAATTGCGAGTTATAAGGAGAATTTACAAATGTATGACTTGAAAATGTTGAAAAGTCTGCATTGACATCCAAACTAAGCAAACTATTAGCTTTACTGTGCATGTTGTGTGTGACATTCATTTTTCATTTCTGACAATAATAGTTCGGTCAAAATATTTGGAAATATTACTTGTTTTTTATTTTTCCAAACTGCTGTTTTTAGTCCCTCAGGAGGTCTACAGGCTCCACCCACTTTCTGTTAATCAATCAAACCCCTCGTTTTTACCGTGTGTCTCCATTTTAAATTAAAACATTTGCGTGTTTTATTTATTTTTTCTGAAAGTTTATGAAAAATGAAAGTTGAAACGTTTTTTACGTTGCTTTGTGTGTTTTTTATGTTTAATTAATGTTTTATTTTGGGAGTGTTTCCTAACGTGGAACGAAGGAAAAAAACAAAAAATAGAAATGTAGCGTGTCCAAGTTTACAAATGTTTCAGGGATGGTTTGAATTTTTACCGAGATTCCGCAGAATTTGTCGTACCCACGCTTATCATTTCACGCATGCTTAAACATGAATCATCGTAACGGTTTGTTTGTTTTGCCTCCCCAGTACCCGTTTTTGAGTCACAAAATATGAATGTACATCTTGTACAAGTAAACTATCAATAAAGTTCTAAATATTTGTACACGAGTGTTGTAATACTTGTTGCTGCACAGTTTCAGGATGCTAGCTGCAATTGTAGATATTTTAGGTGTTTTCCCGACTTAACTTGTGTTTCAGGAATCATTTAAGAGTAGCTCAGGGTCACATACGAATGAGGGCTGGACCCCAGTGAAGCTCCTATCAAATCCAGATGCTGCAACCTCCAGAACATCCCAAAATTGCTGGTTACGCCCTAACATGCTTACGTTGTTACTGATAACTGGCAATGTGATGCAAAATGAGGTTTCAGCATGGTAAAATATATGCTCACGACGTATTTCTCCCAATATCCTGATTTTGTGGCTTATTTCCAGTCATTCTATGTATTTCTATTACTCAAGGTGGTGGTTATCATTAATAACTAGTGTAAAAGTGACCATGATGCTGACATACTACTGTACTGTGTACATGCACTCATGTGTTCATGCGTGCAACCACTGCTTTGACCTTGTGGATTATTTTGGGTCTTTCAATTTATTTGTACTATGAAAAGTGGCGGCTGGAGTTAATAACCGATGGGAGCAGCGATCGCATTAATACGACATGTCTACATTGTGTGTGCACACATGTTCGTGCATGAGCGTACCGTGGGCTTTGACTTTGTGGATTATTTCAAGTTTTTGTATTCATTTGTACTATGCAAAGCAGCAGTTATCTTTAATAACTAGTGGGAGGAGTGATCGTATTAATACGATTGGAGGCTTTGACTTTGTGGATTGTTTTGAGCGTTTCAATTTTTTTGCGATTGCACGAATTATATGACTCGTCTACATCGCGTGTGCGCATTTTGCTGTGTGTAAGCACGCTAACCATGGGTTTTGCAGATAAGTTTGAGGCTTGGTATTTATTTCTACGAGACAAGGTTATGGTATTCTTATTTACTAGCGAGAGGAGCGATTGCGTTAATTACTGTATGTGACATATGCAGTACAGATAGTGTGCGTGCCTGTGCTTGAGTGTACAGTGAGTTTTGACGTGGGTTATTTTGATTTTTGTCATTTACTCTGTATTAAGCAAACTGGTGGTTGTCATGATTAACTGGCGGTAGGAGCAATTACATTAATCACATGACATGTACAGTATAAAGTGTGTGTGGCATGTGCATGAGCAAGCCAACTGTAGGTTTTCACTTTGTGGATTATTTCAAGTCTTTGTATTTATTTGTATTATGCAAGGTGGTGGTTATTAATGACTGGAGGGAAGTGTTACATAACGACATTGACCTTGTGTGTGCATCTGATCATGAGCGTATTGTGATTTAGCGGATTATTTGGAATGTATTTGTTTCTATTTTGCGAAGTCATATTATGATTAACTGGCAGGAGGAAGAACGGGATGAATTACTACATGACACATCTACATTGCGTGAGCATACTGCGGACTGACTAAACTGTATGTACCATGTTTGGGTGCTCACACTTGTCAAACAAACCAGACTTTAGGTGTCAAGTGTGCCCAAGCACGGCCTGGTTTGCAAAGTTTGGGTGCGTTGCTTTCTCTTGTTCCACCAAAAAACAGTTGGCCTCATATTTTTTTCTTCCCTTTTTAGGCCTATTAGCTTCCCCTGGGAGCTTAATTCCAGATGTGTGTACACAAAGTAATTACACCATGTGGCATAGTGGCCTATTGTCCGAACCCCCGGCGCAAGGAATTAGTCCAAATGGTGTCCTGTTGAGTGCAGTACCCACTCCCCCCTCCGCCCCAAGAAGGTCGCCATGCATTTAATTTGTAGCTCTGGCTCATACATCAAGATTGAGCGATATAGTTGCAGACGGATGGCTCCGTATTTAGCAAGGGCAGCTGGGCCACGTCTGGAAATAACAGCATCCTTTTATGTGTACTAATAATTAGCACGCTGCCATCCATCACACCGCAAAACAGGCCCTGGCTGCTTTGTCAACATGCTAGCAGCACATAAGTCTATTTACATTGGCCGCACCAATAATAATACAAATAGCACACTCCAGGCACATTGTAATACAGACGAACCTCCAAGTGGTATGACTGATAAACATGTCTGGAAAAATGACTCACAGAAAAACATCAGCAAATGTCGCCGGACTTCAGCTCGGTGAGCATCAACTCAAGTCTGCTTTTTCTTTGTTTTTTGGGATGTGACAACTGGGGCTGCTCGGTTCGATCGGCCACCGATCAGTATCGGTCGATTTCCGTGAAAAAGATAACATGATCGGCATATGCAGATAAATGCCTTTCAACGCCAGCCGCAAAAGCTGATCACCTGTGGCTCATATTATTGCGGCCCGCAGCGATCCCCGCGTGCAGTGCCGTATCTTGCCCTGACGTCTTGAGCGGTGTCCTCCGCCCACTTTCCTTCGCAGTGCGCAGGCGTGCCAAAACAAAATCAATCGTGTCTGCCGTGTGGAACTTAACTGCCAACACATGCCACCAAGACTGTCTTGCGGGGGTTGCACGTTAAAAAGCTTTAATTTCATACGGCATTTGAAGAACAAACACTTGCGTGAGTTTTCAAGGCTCATGGTGTGATCGTCAGTCAAATGGCAGCTAACAGCCATGTGGACAACACTCGACCGTTTCCCTTGTCCTGGATGATCGTTATCGGCAGCATTAAACCCCGATCGGAGCATCCCTGGTCACAACAAAAAGCCTAGAAGGGGAACTTACTGTGACAAAAGAAATGAGCAACACGACAGGTGGGAATCGCATAGAAATTCTCGTTCTGATCGCAATATGGTATCAATAATGAGAATATCATGATCATGCGATATAAAACAGTACATGTCAACATCTCTGAAAACAAATATGTTGAAATTAAATGAAGGTAAATGAATCCTGTCTTCAAATGGTACTTGGTAGTTTTATTTAAAGTGTTAACCACAAACTATTATGGTTATTTTATATAAGAATACTAGTTTTGAAATTAGAACAACGAGGACGTCAACCGGAATGGATGGTGTTTTGACTTTGGAGCTTTCATGGTAAATAAATGTCAGGAGGTTTTCTTTTTTTAAAGGGTGAGTAGTTTGACTTTATTTTCTATTGATTAGAAAACCTTGGAAGTGCTTCTACTGTAATTTACTTGCTTAAAGTGGTTAAATTCTCTTATTATTATTTCCTTTGGGAAAATAGTCAACCATAATGAATAATGAATTGAGTAATTTTATTTCAGTTTATTAGGCAGTGGTTACAGTAATTTTAATTTATACTTGTATAGGACCATTAAGGATGTTACAATTACTTAAAATACAACCTGTTGAGTTAATAAAGGTTTTATGACTATTTTCAATAGCACTGTAAATACTGTTTGAAAATGACACCTAGCGTGACGGGACAAGACAATCGTACTGGACTTTGTAGCTTCAACTGTATTTTATCTTTTTGTTTCTTTTCCTCCATGTCCACTGACCCGCCTTTTTCTCATGTATCCTCCGCTGAATTACCACTGACCCCCTTTTCCTTTTTCTATATGGACCATTGGTGGCTCAACCTCGTCCGGCTTTAGATGGCAGTCTGAACGTCGGTGCTACGCCGCGATAGCCTTTACCGGTTTGTGGCGGGGGGTGCGTGGGGTCACGTGAAAATAGTTTTTAATCACATTTCATTGCCGCTAATCCTCTTTGAAATGTCACACACAACTATGATCGGGCGGAATGTGAGCCGTGACAGGCTGTAATAGCGGGCATATAAAGGCGTGTTTTGAAGACTTTTTTCATCCGTATGACTGCTATTTGAGACATAGAAATGCAGAACTGTCTGACGGAGTTTTCCCTCTCCGACCTGACTCAAATGACATGTAAATCCAGTTCCGGCATGTTGAAGTGAAGCCACCCAGAGAAAACTCAGCTGAAAACAATCGAGCTCAAGTGCTGAAGTCACTCGGTTCAAAGGCCGCCTTTCATCCCCCTCTGCCACCGCCTCCCGTTTGTTTGGCCGAGGCTTTTGCTTTGCTTTGCTGTGCTCGCCAACGTATCTGGAGTCGTCAATAGCGCGGAACCATATTAAAACCAACATTTTAAGTCTGGGTCAACACCTCGTCTCCCTCGCTCTCGAAGCAGAGGCGCAAAGTGTCAAAAATTTAAGAAAAAGAGGAAAAAAGCGAGGTAGGTAGGAGAGGAGAGGGGGCGAGGAGGAACAAAATGGTCGGGCATTAAGTTCACATTCCATGCGGCCATTGATGTCACTCTCATTAGATTAGCTTGTTTTCATTTGTGTTTTTGGAAGACGCCACGTTATCGAAGAAAAGCACGTTCGCCCACAGTACGTTCGTTTCTCCACAGACGAGTAGATAGTCATAAGTGATAAAACATAAAAGGGTTCTGCACACGCTCTGCTTTTGGCTTTACTTTTCTGTCGGGCAAGGAACCATATTTGACAACTAAAACTTAAGTCGAAATGGATGTCACACGCCTCATTTTCTTATATATATATATATATATATATATTTCTTATTTGATTTTACTTTGCACTACACAGCTTGTTTATTTTTTACAAATATTTCTTCTTGTTTTACAAAATGTGCACCCTAGTCTGTACCGTGTTTCCGTCAAATCAAATAATTCTAATTATTATTATTACTGCCACCATAAGGCGGTGGACTCCTGGGGACTCAAGCCAATCAGTGAAAGAAGTAATGATAACACTGACATTAAGAGTATATTGAAAATAAGCGAAAGTAAATGTACAAAATGTGAAATGTAAATCTAAAAACAAGTGACTTCATTTGCAAAAAAAAGTCTTGCAATGTATGCCAATAACTGCATATACATATTTTATATTTATTTACATTTATTTTAATGAATCAAAGGTTTCAAGAAAAAGGAAGGTCCCTGTAAATGGCAAGCAGTGTGTTTTTCTTTAAGGACTTTGTATTATTTTATTGACTTCAAGCGCAATCACTGCAATTTACATGCAACTTGCTCCATGAGAAAGTCTTATATTAAAAACTACTCACTAAAAACATAGACTAGTTTAATGAAGCCTCACACCATTATTTTTTTCATTCGGAAGATAAGATCAAAATAAAAAAAAAAATGCTTTGTATTTCCTTATCCTTATTCATATTAATCTTGAAATATTAATATTTTATATGCAAACATTTAAATGGCTGCATGCTTCCCAGTGACTATTATTTCCCAATAGAAACGTCTGCACTACAACACAAAACATTTACACTTTAATACTTGTTCAAAGTCTAAATGTATTTTTTACGCATGAAGTTACACTCATCTTTGCATTAATGCTGTGTTTTGCTAATGTGATAAATGTAAGGATAATGTATTTTCTTCATGCAGTGAAGCTAACTTATTCCAAAATGTGTCAGGGTCAGTCATGAAATAAAGGCAAAGAAAGCAAAGCAAAGAAAATAGCTAGAGTCAAATTCAAACATGGCACACGCAGGTTTTGTATTTCAAATGAAAATACAAACACCGCTGTTTGAACAAAGCGACCCATAATGGACTCATCAGCCCTTTCTTTACATGTCAAGGCTTCCACTTCACTCAAAAACTGGTATTTAGACAACAAATTGACTTGCAGAAAATAACCATGACATATTAATGCGATCAATAATCCTAAGCAAACAGTCTAGATTTGATTTCCCGCTGTTTCAAGCGTGTGTGTGTGCTGACTCCACGCTCCTGTCAAACATGCAACTCCTCCGACCTGTGAGCACAAACACTTTAGCTCATTTTTGCGTATCGTTTGCAAAGCGAGCTTGAGAAATTGCAGACGATGTCGACATTAAACGTTCCGAGGTCGAGGCTTCGGATTGCCGTTATCTGAAGCAGCAGCTGGCGCGCACTGAGATGTTTTTTTTTTCTTGAAAAAAATACTTTTATCACAGCCAGTGCATCAGAACAGCTGCCAAAAATGACCATTAAAATGACAGCTCTATATGCTAAGACACCATCATATATTTGTCTGTCTTTTATGTAGTATGAGTACTTCAATTGCTAAGGGTGCCCTAATTAAGTCTTTATAAATGCTTTATACAGCGTTATTACTCAGTTTGTGTATCAGTTTGGGTGACCGCCTGTTTGCTAAATAGTGAGCCCACATTAACAAAAGACGACTGCCATATGTCCATTTTACTTGCCAAATGTTGAGCTTCAGACAATTAGTGTCCAAAACTGCTGTTCATCATTCCTAACATGGAATTGTGTAAGCTAACTCTGTGTGAACATTTGTCAAAACACGCACTCCTACTGTTGTCTGTGCTATTATTTTCGGACAAATACGCCACACAGTGGTGCTGTTATGAAACCAAACTTTGATTGACCCCCATAAGTCAGACCGAATTGAAAATTCTCACACAGTTCAATGGCTGTAACCCGACCGTCGACTGCAACTTTAGGGTGTTAAGCTGCGTCACTATGAAATTTGGAACACACTGACAAGCATATGCGTGTAAAATTTGAGCAAGACTGAAAGAAAAACATAGCCGCCATCAAGCAAAACGCCTTAGCAACTAGCTGGCTATAAGTCATTGACCTTTTCTGTAAAATGTTGAGGATATCTGCATGACATATATGCTAGCATGTCTTCCGCCACAACCCGTAGGGGGCGCCACATTTAGACAATTTATCATTTAATGTCATCGCATGATAATTTTCACTTTATTTGGCAACATAATCTCGTGCAAACTGGTGGACATGTTAGGAAGCGGTGGGCCCTGCAACATTGCGGCCATTGACGCTGACTTAATGAAAAAGCAAACAGCACCAGCGCTGCAATTTGCCCAGGAAACCTGAGCAATTGGCGTCGCTTGTGTACTCTGCAGCGTTACCCCACCTGACAAACAAAGAACACTTGAGGAAAAAATAATTATCTGTCATTTCCACAACTCACGCATGGGGGGAATGCATTTAGATGCAAATGAAAGCACAACTTCTGTTTTATTTTTTTTAAGGAGTCTGACTAATGAAATGGAAAAATGCAAAAACACTTTGTCAAAACTGTCAGGGGTGACAGACAACTTAGTAGTTTCTTAAACAATGCGAGGCTTTTACCGTAAAGGTCCTATATTATAGTATTTTTCAACAGTTTTAAATAAGTCTGAGACATCCCACAATAGTGTGTTGAATGTCTGTTGTCCAAAACTCAGCCTTGATGCTTGATTCTTTGTGTGTCTATAGCTTTAATGCTAATGAGCTGTGTGTCTAACCAAGACGCGCTATTGTGCATGTGATCCACTTTTAACATATACAATGTAACTCTTCACTTGTCCAACGTAATAGATGTCATATGTTACATATAACAACATAGCATTAACGAGTGGGACAGGAGGACACAAACTTTAGCAACACTACCATAGCTATGTGAGCTACAGTGCTAACATTACACTCACATTTTAACAGCAACATCATGCTAGGTTAGCCTATTCGCTGAAGAAATGGATCAAACTTACAGCTCCCATGTCTGTAGCTGACTGATGGAATAGTTGGCAGAGCTCAGCTTTAAGGTGAGTAGGGAAGCTTGAATTTTTTTTTTTTTTTTTTTTTAACATAGCGGTGGCGAAAAAGCAAGGTGGGCTTATCTAGCTAGGGGCGGGCGGGTCAAAGGCGAAAACATGAGGAAGGAGGTTTTTCCTTCACATTGTCATGTTTGGTGCTCATAAACTTGATTTAGGGACATATATTACTGTTAGAACATCATTAAAAAAGTATTCTTTTGCAAAACTGGGCATCTTAACACATTTTTGAATGAAAAAACAAGAGTCACTCCTTTGAAGTTTAGTGTACTTAGAGGGCTTCATGTATGAAAGCAGTTTGAATACAGGAGTTGTGTAGTTTTTGTACTTCTGATGTGCCGTCTTGTAAAATCAACCCATTTAACGTGTAAGACGTGCTAATCCAGCAAAACCAAAAAGAGGGCAAATAATGCAACAGCGACAATAAAGTTCAACATGGCGTGACTCATATTAATCAGGCTTATCCCAGGGCACGCTCAGAAGAAATTGTCTCATTTGATCAGACGGGATGCAGCTTCGTTCTAATCACAACACCACCCGTGACTCCTTCGCTTTAATGAGCTCATTAAGAACATAAAAATCGTGACAGCGGTGGTAGTGGTGGTCAAATTCCACAGGAATCCCAGCACTGTTTGTTGGATTGTGAGGAAGTGACATGGACATGTTGCAGCTAGCTTCAGCCCATCCTTACTTGTGGGCCCATGATGAATTATGCATGTCTGCGCCTCGTTCATAGGAAACAGATGGACAGCAAAACACACTCTGACAGTTTGCGCATTTGTGGACAGAGATTTGATGCGTCACAAAAATGACAACAAAAGTGATCTAAATAAAATAAAATATTACGTGGAAATGAGGTGACCTTTAGTTTTGGACAAAGGGTGTTGCGACGTTATGTTAAATGTGACAATGTAATAACCGCACCATTCATTTATCACCTGACGTCGTTATATGTTGATTGGTTTGGTTTGTTTGTGCACAGCTTCCTGGATTGATGATTGCGACGTATCCTTCCGAGGACGTTCCCATTTAATTGTATCGAGAGCGCGCTGACTGATTCGCTCATTCAAACGTATCCAAATGTTGGCAAATCGTTTAAAAGCGGACTATGACACTCAGATGTTATCCGATTTGAATAACAGGTTTCATCCGCATGGGATCTGAATAGCACATTTGGCAACAATTTAACATGGACATGTCCATTTAACACGTTCATACACTTACATCGCTGTCAAATCTCATCAAATCAGCCTGTGCTTTATGGAGGCTCCTGTTACATTTTCTTCCCCTTACTTAGAGCTATTAAGCTCACCCACACATATGTTTTGACTTGTTGACATTACACGGTATACGTTTTTTTCCTATGCACTCTTCACACACACTGAAAACACTGTAATATGCATGCCAGGCCACTAGTTGGCGATGTTACATCCCTCAGCAACCATTCCAAAGGACAGTACAGAGACAATACTATAGGAAGTTTGCTTGGTATATATAGATTTATTATCTACTAAAAATGACTCAGGCCACAGCCATTATTGTCTAAATAGCTGTCAAAATAAGTGAGCACTAAGACAATTGTGTCTTGGAGGTGGTAGTGTCTCCGTCTGGGGCCGACACTCGGTAGCTGCAGTTCACTGAGGGGAAGACAAGACTTCCAGCATGTACTGTGACATTGTGAAGCAGAGCATGGTCCTCTGCCATGGGAAACTGGGCCGCTTTGCAGTTTTCCAAGCACATGTCTCAATTTCCCATACTACTGTTTTACACGGAAACGGTAACGCGGCAGTTTTTGAGACTTGTTCTGAAAGGATGACAAGTTTTTAGGCTCTAAATCCTTGTTGCCATGTACACAAATAAAACAAAGTGACATTGATATGATCCTTACAGTAAATGTCCCATAATGGCCCTTTTCCACTGTAAGGGACACAGTAGGGTACAAGTGGTCCTCAGTTTATGGTGTTCAGTGTTTCGTCATTTCATGGTTGCGTATGCACTCCCATAAATTCATTAAAATGTAATTTTGGCCCGTAAACACGAGGCTCACTTGAGAACTAGTTACAGCGGAAGAATACAGTATGTGTGGCTCGCATGCAGCAACACTACTCTCAACACTGGAATGTCGCAACCATCATTCAGGACAAAAATGGTATTTTAACGACAACCCGGACATTGTCATGATGTTGATGAGGTGGCTGATCAACAATCTCTTTACTGCAAAAATAAAGCAGGCTAATGTCGGCCAAACCACGCCAAAACAACATCAGCAAACTCAGCTGTCATCTATGTAACCATCCTCCTCCTCCTGAGATGCACACACTCCCGCACACACACACACACACACACACACACAGGCAAGACGCATGTCACATTCAAAGACATTCGGAAATTGCAACAACTCTGACACTACACATAACTGCCATGTCGCTACAGTCTCTCTGAGCATGTCAAAGGATTTGATCCTAAGAAAGCAGTCTAGTGGTCTTATTACTGAGATGAAGTGTTGATCGTGCTTTTTTTACTTTTGGTTTTTTATTATATTTTAATACTTTATTACTGTTTCATTTAATTCTTCTATTTAGTGTTTTATTACTGTATTTTATGTCCTTCATGTTTTTTCTGTACAGTGTGAGTAACTTTGGAGGTAATTTAGGTATAAAATCTGATTTACACCAAAAGTTGACTTACATCACAGTCTAGGGACGGAGCTTGTTTGTAACCCAAGGACACACTGTAGTACCAGGTACAACCACATGCAACTTTGTGTAATTTGGTGCTGGTCGCCATTGTAATAATTGTGGACACAAAGCTAAAAACGACAAAAATAGTCTATACTGTAGCGCCAAGAAGTAAAAAGACTCACATTCTCTGATATTGTGGTTTGATGGCATGTGTTCTTTTGTTGTCATGCTTTCAAACGTGGCGTGGTTTTCAGTTTCCTGCTGCACTATTTTCAAGTGGAAAACGGACAAATTCCAAACAAGCTAATTGCAAAAAAAGGCATTTTTACTTCCAGTGACAGCCCGGTCTGGTTGCTTTCAGTGATGTAAAGCATGTAAGCATCTGCCATTTAACCTGACAAATATTTTACGGACTTCTCCCAACACAATGCCTTGCTTATTGCTCTCCCTCAACGTGAAAACCGTGAGAACGCTTGATAGGATGATGGCAAATACTTCTATAAACAGCCTGAGGGAAACGCCAGCTCGCCTGATTGCTGCTCATCTGGCCGTTTCCCAAATGTTTTATGCGCCTCTGACTGGTAATCAATAGCTACACATGCAGCCCAGTGCCTCGCACCACTCGCTTTTACAGCACGCCTAAGGAGGAGTCAGGATAAATCCATGGCGGCCTTGGCAGAAGATCGAGGGATGTTAGGTTGGACCTGTTCACTGACAATGGTGCAATGACACAGAAGAAGATATGGCTATTTTTAAGACAAGGACACCTGGGACCAGTTTTCTGTTGCTGGATTCACAACATTCCACTATAACTACCCAGTACATTAATATGTAGCCTTTCACTCACTTTCACTCTTAATTTAGTATGTTTTAGATTCTTTCAAGAGCATTCACAGTACATCAGAACCTTTTAAGTCAAATGTACTGTATACAGGATGCCCTTGGACTACGTACAATGCCATTGTAAGTCACTTTTTAGTGTTAGTTGGAACTTACAATGAGTGTCCATTCAGAGAGGCAGATGCTTTCATGTTCAAAGAGACCATCTTTAAAATGGTCGTGATAGGACAACGGCTTAGACAAGTGGTTCTCAACGGGTGTTTCGGGACCCAAAGTGGGTTGTGGATCCATTCTAGGTGGCTCGCAGACAGCGGGTCAAAAACAGCATTAAAATATGTAATAATATACGGTAAACTGTATTTCACTTGTATAGCGCTTTTCCATCTCCAAGGCACTAAAAGCGCTTTGACACTGCTGGCACATTTACCTACTATTGACGCAGCATCAGGAGAAACTGGGGGTTCAGTATCTTGCCAAAGAGCGCTTCAACACGATCACGGAGGATCGAACCCGCAACCTCCAGGTTGGGCGACGACCACTCTGTTTTTTTAAAATCTATTTTCACGTACAATTGAGGAATATTTTAGTCATGTTCCTCTTTGGTATAAGTGAAATATCAGATCTTGTGGTTTTGTTTAGTGCAACTAAATGAAAAATTAAACGTAAAAAAAAATTAAACAGAAACCGATGTTGTGGAAAACAACGTGAGAGCCTGGGTTGCCGGCAAAAGGATTGTCGCACATGCTCCATAGCTTGCCATGGCTGAAGACGAGAACCTCATGACCTGGAAACCAAGTACGGTTGGTTGGTTGGTTGGTTGGTAAGTAGGTAGGTAGATAGATTTCACGGGGAACTAGTAACACAAAATGTTGCAACACAATGTCTGCCTGAACGACGTAACTGAGCCAAAACGTGAGCAGAAATTACACACGAGATGGCACAAAACTTCTGAATTCAAGCCACCATCCTGCATGCACATCAATGGATGATATTTCAGCATTTCTGAGTACCTAGAAAAGTGGCATGGAAATGTTATCATGATTATTATTATTATGCTTTTTTGGGGCTTTTGAAAAGAATATACAAAGGACATTACATGAAGTAAGCGGATGCACAGTCACGTAAAACTCCACCATTATGCGTCCTCACTTGCTATTTCAATTAAGCTTGTATTTTTTTAAAAACCTTTTTACTTCAAACTGTGCTTAGCTTCTTTTTACACTTGACACTTAATTTTAAAACGGGATAAGCTAAACTGTGAGATGAATTACTGTTGCATCACTTGGACGGAGACATTATGAGAATGGGTGATGATAAAAGATGTTTGAACCTATAGCAGTTTGTTGTTTTCCTCCACTTGTGCGTATTTTTATTTTGATTCTTGTCTTTTCACATGCCTTCGACCCCAGCTAGGACAAGTGGTATAAAAAATGGGTGGGATGTTTCCATAAATTTTATACTGTCGAACAGAGCTGCTGCGGTAATTTCATTTTGTTGTACATGCGTAAATCTTTCCCCCACTGGCTAACTGTCTTAAAAAAATACAAAATAACCGTGTGCATTTTGTTAGTTCATGCGTAGAATCCAGGTTAATACTGCCATGCTTTTATTCAGACGCTTACTTTGTACTAAACAGGAAGCCACTGTGTGCATGTTTTAATGCTCTCTCAGGCAGTAGTTGTGTTGCTGTGGTCATGCCGTTTAGTGATAATGATAACTTTAACAATGGTACAACACGTTGACATAAATGGACTGATGCTTCATAGAAATGACCCCTTTGGAGACCACACTGTATGTCAACAAAAGTGGTAACCGTAAGAACCATAAGAAGAGCACGGTAGACTGGGACTTGACGAGTTCGTTGATATAGACGGGTTGTCGACATAAGTGGGCCCAACTTGTGCGGGTTCTGTTGTATAGCACAAAACCTCTGAATTTACAAGCCATATGATATATACAGTACCAGTCAAAAGTCAGACAATTTAGTATCTTTAGTGTCGCCAAACTTCTGACTGGTGCTGTCCTGTATATATATATATATATATATATATATATATATATATGTGTGTGTGTGTGTGTGTGTGTGTGTGTGTGTATATGTATATATATATATATATATATATATATATATATATATATTTATGTGTGTGTGTGTGTGTGTGTGTGTGTGTGTGTGTGTGTGTGTGTGTGTATATATATATATGTGTGTGTGTGTGTATATGTTATATACAATATATCCCAAAGTGAGATATGCGTACCCCCAATTGGGGTACACCAATTGTCATAGGGGGTACGTGAATAAAAATGAAAAACAATTAGCGCCTTACCTAACACTCACAATCATGAGTGTGCCTGAACGCCTCACAGTGCAAGGAGAACGGAGCAGAAAGAATGTGCAGACTTAAACCATAGCCATCGTGAGTGGACAAAAAAAGTGAAGCTCAAATTCAAGCCATTCACACGGAAGGATGCCAACATCAAACTGGAATAAAAGATATGTAGGATGATTACTTATTTATTTATCAGTGCTCATGTGAAACTTCATCAAAATGTGACCATGGAAAATACACATTTTTGATCCAGAATTACTATAAAATTAAATTAACCAGTTCATTGTGTTCAATATTTCAAGTTAATTCAGAGGTTATGGTTTATGTTTTTTAGATGTCCAGGATTAGGTTGTGCATGGCTTCAGGTCAAATGTCTATGGGGGTATGTGACAAGTTTTCCAAGTTTGGGAGCCACTGCAATATATTATTACTGTATTGTTACGCCGTATTTATGAGGAACTCACCAAGGAAACACTGCGAGAATCATTCATTTGCGGTTTGAGAAGCCCTCATCAGTGTGCTGAATTGAGACGCGCTCGTTACAACAACACAAAATCACGGGAGCTCGCATCCACACCTGTGTAGGTTGGACGCTCAACCCAGTGAACTCGCAGCCAATTAGACGCCGGCGTATCCCGCACAAGGCAATGCTTTGAGGCCAAAGCGCGCACCGTTGTGTCCGAGTGGGAAGAAGGCGTGGGTGAAGAAAATGCAACGTTGGCGCCGCTTTTTAGCCGCTGCATATCAATACCAGGCGCCGCTAATAAGGCTAGCTTCAGGTGCCAACATCAACAGTGCAAAAGGTTGTTTCATCTCTTATGGATCTTGTTTGAACGCAGTGATTGCCTCAAAGAAATAAGCAAAGAGCAGCAACTCACAGGTTAGCGTAGAAACGACATGTGTACACGATTTAAGGGGGTTGTTTACGACAATCTTGTTTATCCTATGGTGGGATGAACACTGGGATGTAGAGTTCCCTGCGGATGTCGACCCCCTCCCACCCATCCTCCAGGACCATTCCCCAATCATTTGCCTGAGCGTTCTAGCAGCCCACAGGCCCCGAGAATGTGGACGGAAGGCTGTGGAGGGATGGTGTCATGAAAGAAGACAATTATGAGGCAGAGAGCGAGGTCTCCCAGGGTTACGCTTTTTTAGTCAGATTATTTACTTTGTGTTGTGTTTCACACTTTAAAGTTTAACAGGCCTGAGGTTGTTCTTGATGTTTCTTGTTTGGCCCTGCGTGTGTGTATTTGTGTGAGGGAATATGCTTTTTTGATGATCTAATTGGCCATTATTGGATGTTTTCAGGCAATTTATTCTTCTTAAAAGGTATATGCGAATAGACTTAATACAATGGATTTGATACAAAGCCTTCAGCATCTTCAGCACAGCTGCTGCTGGATAAACAGATGCGAGAAATAGCAATAAGGCGCAACGGGGGATACAAGGCCTTCACCTTTTCTTTGGGATGGGAATACAGTGGACCCCTAGTAAAGGTGTGGAAGTCATGAAATGGAGACAAACTGCTGCAAAAGAAGTAGGGTGGTTTAAGCCAGGGGTGTCCCAAGTCCGGCCCAGGGGTTATTTGCGGCCCGCAGTTCATTTTATAATTGGATTTGGGCTTATTCTAACAATACAGTACAATGAAACGGAAAAACAAAAGTTAAAGGGTATGAGGAAAAAGCTAAATTGTTGAATGTTACAAGATGTCACCCACACTATTTGTTTTGTCCCCTAAAACACAAAACTGTTTTAGCTGTTCTGTCTTAAAACGGGTCCTATCCTCCATTTCCAACGTTTCAAACTTTTGTACAGTACACACCTAATCAAAATGTTAAGACCAGTTGAAAAAATGCAAGAATTTACACTTTGCACTGTTACATCTTAAAAGGAGACCAGTCCAGGGGTAGGATAGGCTCCAGCATACCTGCGATCCGATTGAGGACGAGCGGCATAGGAAATGGATGGATGGATGAATGGATCTCAAAGGAAAACTCCACTTCTTTGGAATTTTGCCCATCATCCACAATCCTTACGTGAGACATGAGTCTTTCTCTTTTTTGTGCGTTCTAAAGATATAAAAACAGATAAAAAGAGGCAGCTCATTACTGCATGTAATGGGACACACCTATGCCGTTGACAAAGACCGCTTTTAAAACACCTCCAAAAGCCTCCAACAAGGTTTTATATACATGCTGAGACCGTGTAGTAGCGGTTACATTCCTGATAACATGTAATACTTACAGTATTTTGCCGTATTTTGGTATTTTGCCGTATTTCCTTCCTTTGCGCATTGATCTCACATAGCAACATAGAAACGAACGCTACACCTAGCATTAACTTTTCCAACTCAAAAATAAAAACAAAGCAGCAGTAGCAGCAGCTCGAATATGTAGCGTTATGTTTTGGTAGTGGCCTGAGGCACTGTGAGCGCGGCACTACGATGCGCTGCGAGCGAGTGTGTGGTGAAGCTAGCCGCTGGCCAGTGTGGTGTGGCAGGGTGTTAATATGCCAGTAGCGTAGTTCGATTGGCGTATCAATGTTAATAATAATAATAATAATAATAACAACAACAAAGTGGCAGTAGCTTGGTTAATATACACGTCATATTATATGTAAATGGGGCATTGTTGGTGATTTTTGGAGATTTTTTCAGAAGGTGTTATAGGTGGTATGAGTGTTTCCCATTACGTTCTTAGCTAGGACTTTTTAGATGTTTTTATACCTTTGAATGCACACAAACGAGAAAGATATATGCGTTCAGGTGCAGTTTTCCTGTATGGAGGTTCGAAGTAGAGCTTCAAAATGCAAAAGGAATAAATGGAAGTGAGACAAAAAATGTTTTGAGTAAGCAATTTATTGCAAACAAGCAAGTGAAATAGGCTGTTCATCAGCTGATCAAAAGTTTAAGACCACAGCTTTAAAAAGCCAAATTCCTGGCAAAAATGCGCATTCAATGTCATTATCTGTCAGGTATTCACACTGTCATGATCTCTTAATGGCAAAGGCAAAAAAGCTTTCTCTCTTTGAACGTGGTCGGATTGTTGACTTGCATAAGCAAGGCCTCTTGCAGCGTACCATTGCTGCTGATGTTGGACGCAGGAAGACAGTCATTTTTAACTTCTTATAAGATCTTGAGGGTTATGGAACAAAAAAGCCAAGTCAAATGTCACCGGCCCTGAGCCGGAGGATCCGATTGGCTGTCCGTAAAGACACGAGACGATCTCCGGCCCAAATGAAGGTTGGTACTGGTGCCGTGTGCAGTCCAATAACCATCAGACAGCAGCGAGAGAAGGGTTTTAAGAACAAAAAAAACTTCTTCAAAGGCCTCGTCTCCTTCAACGATACAAAAATTGCTCATTTGGAATTTGCACGAGAGCACCAAACATATTGAAAGCTGGAAGAAAGCTTTATTCTCCGATGACAAAAAAATGTAACCTTGACAGTCCCGATGACTTCTAACGTTACTGGCATGACACAGGAGAACCCACCTGAAATGTGTTCCACAAGGCACAGTGGAGGGGGCGCCATCATGATCTTCAGTGGAACAATGGAGCTTCAGGTTTTGCAGGGGCGTCAAATGAAAGCTTGCTATGTGGGGATGTTGAGGGGGTTTCCCTCATGACTGAAGGCCCTTGTCTCTGTGATAATAACCGGGTTTTTCAACAGGACAACACTGCAGTTCACAATGCCCACCTGAAGGACTTCTTCCAGAGGAATAACATCACTCTTTGGACCATCCTGCATGTTCCACTGATCTAAAAAAGTTTACAAAAATGGACATCAGTTCCAGACAGTAGACGCCCACCGTGAAGCCATCTTCACCACCTGGGGCAACATTCCCACTAGCCTCCTGGAAACACTGGCATCAAGCATACCCTAATCAATTTTTGAGATTATTAACAAGAATGGGGCAGCTAGTCATTACTGACGCCTTTTTTAACATTTTACATCCATGTTAGGGGGGTTTCATTTTATTTTAAGTTATGGTCTTAAACTTTTTATCAGATGATGAACAACCCACTTTGGTTTCATGGTTTGTTTGCAATATATTGCCCATTCAGAATTTTTTTTGTCTCACTTCCATGTCTTCTTGTTGAATTTTTAAACTCTACTTTGATCCAACAAAGCAAAATGTAAATTCTTGCAAATTTTCAACTGTTCTTAAAATTTTTACCAGGAGTGTATAAATACCGTATTGACACAAATATAAGACAACCCTAAACCTGAATCTCTCCAGATCACTGGTGTATCTGACAGTGACACGAAAAAAAAGCTGTGACTTGCTGAGGGGATAAGTAGTTTGGCGTTACCACCTGTTGGTTTTGAATGTACTGTATGTATACACCTCTCGTCCCCGAATATAAGACAGCCTCTCTTTTTCAGACTATTTTCTAGGGATAAAGTATCTGGAACTACAGTGGATTGGTTTTAGCATGTTTAACAAATAATATTGACTATTTGTTGTTCATTTAGTCATGGAAAATGAGTCTCCTGCACTTTCTGACCCGACAGTGCTGACTTTAGCACGAAAAAACAGACAAATCCAATTTATTCCACATTTGTACCACCAAACATGAAAGAATAAAAAAATAACTTGTACAAAGAAAGGTTGCCAAGTAAGAACCCCTGTTGACTGCAGTACTACCCAGAAGTCTCAATCTTTGAGCGAGATGTCCTGCTTCGTAGCATTTGATAATGAACAAAGCCTTTTGTAATAATAACAAAACAACCAAACCTTGTCTCTGCAGGGCGTTCTCCCTACAAAGACACTCGAGTGTGTGTTCGTGTATATGCCTCGTAGCATGCTTGGGGCCATGAGATGAACCACCGGCTGCAACTTAACAGCGTATTCCATTTGTTGGAAAATTGCAATTACATATGCACAAATTAGTCATTGTTTAGAAATCTGTGTTTGTCATAATAATAATAATAATTGATTGGATTTACTGTGTATAGCGCCTATCTGGACACCCAAAGCACTTTACACTAAGAACCTGTTCTTCATTCACTCCACAATCACAAACTGATGGATTTAACCTCATGACAATTCATTTACTTCAGAACTACTACTAATCGTTTAAATATTGTGCCGCTCGCGAGTCAGGGAGGAACCTGTACTTCACCAGAGGGAGGCTTTCTGTGGTGGACACAGGCAGCTGAATGAATCACTGCAGCACCCCAGCAGCTATGGCCAATGAAATGCTTTGCTGGTAAGAAATGCATGATGGGAAGCTGCTAAAGTAGTTGCTTTTTATTGTTTTTCATTATAAACTTGTATTGGTACTTGTATTGTATATTTATGAACTACCTTTTTGAGTGCTAAGTTGCTGTGTGATGATTTCTTTATTAGATGACACCGTGAGTCAGACTGTTATATTGGGGAATGACCTGCGAATTCCGATGGTTTGCCAAGCTCGTCGTGAGTTCCCTTGTAGCTCCTGATTGGCTCCTGTCAAAGAAAGATCTATGTGGTCGTCACAGACTCATGCTGCCACAATATGCCATTTCATGACGTGGAAATGTGCAGCTTATGATCTGTTTTTCTCTCTAAATTGAGTCTTATCCACGAAAAATTATGGTAATCTCTGGTTATAGTAACACTTTTGGGGGAATCCTCCATCAAAATCTTCTGTTTGTTTTTCCTTCCACCGTTGTACATCTTGCTGATTTTGACTGTCACTGTAGTCCTGCATGGTGGCTTGTATGATGGACTGGACGCAGTTTAGAACAGCCCTTGTCTTCCACTATGTTTATCAACCTGCAGTTTATTGCTATCCGCTTGGCAAAGAACATTCATCAGTCTGTCAGTCACAGACTTGCTCATACACGGGGTGTTCCCCTTTCAGTTTTGTTTGGTGAAGAGCTTTGCTACGTCTCCACTCTGCTACTCACTGCTCCTCACCTTGCCCTCCCAACTACGAGGGCAGCCTATCAGCTTATGCTAAGCCCAAACACAATGCCCACTTCCGGGTGTGATTGAGCGTTGTTTTCCACCCGCAACAACTCAAGGACAAGAAGCCCAATGCATAAAAAAGTCGTAGAGATAAAAAAATTTGATTAACGCAATAAAAAAGCACTAAATATGACAGTAATTAATTAATTGCAGTTAATGCACTAACTTGACACCCCTAAATAATAAAAATAATAATTATGTTGGGTGAAGAGCGTCTCGGGGGCCGAAGTTACCTGTGGCCTGGCTTTCAATGTAATGGCACTAATAGCATATTCAGAACCAGGAATTCACCCCCGACCCCCTATCCCTTTACATGCACATACATCTTCTAATGGAACATCCTGTACTTCACATAAGCGCTCACAAATTTGTAAATAATTACTATCACATGGAGGAAAATAATAGGCGGACCCAATTGAAATTCACTCGCTCGAGGCAATGTGGTAATCATGGAGGGGAGCAGGACAGAGAGGATGCAGGGTGGGGGTGCATGGAAAAAGAGGAAGGTAGAAGAAGCTAAGACAAAGAGGGAATAATAAGCAACTTTGTACACAGTACTTATGTGCGACACCATTTGTCAGGAACGACTACTAGCTTTCTGTGCAAAAAATGAACTCGCCGCAGTCATAAGGCAGGGTGCCTACACACTGGGCCATTTTCCCCGGTGACAGGCTTGCGTTTGTCACTTAAAAGCAAAAAAAAACACGAGCACACCGAGCAAAGGCCGGGTGATGGATTGAACGCGTTATCCGCTTATTAGCACAACAGCCCATTATCAATGTGGCCCCGCTTGTAACGCAATAAAGACTGAGGCTAGCCGCGCTGCTAAGTAGGAGGTTCAGTGGCCTCCCTGCATCTAATCAGTCTCAAATGAGCGCCACAAATCACTTCAGCGGGATGCCATGTAGCAGCAGTAACGCGGCCATCAGCATATGAAAATACACGATGTATGGGAGGAGGGAGGCCCAATTTGCAGGCGGCGTAAACAAGGCGGCCTCATGCGGGGAGCTGAGTGATTGTTAGATGGCAAGCTGCTGTGCATGTACACAACATTTGACTGTTTTGTTGTACAACACGGGAACATCTAAACATCTGAAACACACCTAGACCACTTTTATTGATTAAAACCGGTCTGATCAATGCACTTTGTCCCCTGTCCCCGCTAAGAAAAGGAAAAGGGTGGTGGCGGAGGGACATCATGTTGCCCGTTGGCACCGTTTATGCTGACAATACGTCTATGTCGACGAACTCATCAAGTCCACGCCCATTGTGTTCTTCGTATTACAAAAAAGTCAACGTCGACCTACATACATGGTCGGCCACTTTTGTCAACAAAAAACTTGAGACCCTAGGTCTGCTTATGTTGACATGTGTTGTAGTATTGTCAACTTCATCATTACAGCTAAGCAGCGTGAAATGACAACAGCAACAGAACTACTGTCTGCACAGTGACTTCCTGATCAGTGCCAAGTAAGCTTCAAACTAAAAGCACGGCAGTATTAACGTGGATTCTTCTACTGCAACTAACAAAATGCACCCATTAAATAGTTTTTAACGTCCGTGTCTCAACCACCCGAACAAATGAGTGACGTGGGGGAAACCCTAGGCCAGTTTGGATTGCAAGGTGTATAGTGTGCGCACAGCACTTAATGTGCGGTTCCAATCCTGCCTTGTGCACTGGCACTTCCATATTATGTGTATTATCATTCACAGTAGCGATGCCATAGCTCAGGGGGCACCAACGTTTTTTCTTGCGAGAGCTACTTTTAGAAAATGAAAATGGCCACGAGCTGCTCATTTTTGTAGAAATGATTTTCATATCTTATTTCAACCCAAACAAATCAAATACGCTTGTTTTACCAAAACATTCACAAAATGCTGGTATCCACAACTCACATTTTATGTTTCAGAATACATTTCTTTCTAGTGTTCTCACATTATTAACTGAAATGAATGAAAAGCAGGCCTGCGGGCGCCTCATGTGGTCGTGGGGGGCTACCTGGTGCCCGCGGGCACTGTGTTGGTGACCCCTGCCATAGCTTATAGTCTGATAGTCAAAATGGACAATGCTCCATCGAGTGGTTGTAATGCACCCTTAAAAAGCAGATAAGAAGCCACAAATATCGCGATTGTCGTTTCCAGTAACTAAGCGATAGTAATGAATTTGGGACAGCACTACACTGTCAAAATCTGCACACTCAGGACCTAAGTACACAGTATACTTATTGAAGTGTACTAATGGAAGTATTCCATCTGAGACACAGCACATGTCTCAGCAGTCATTTGTCTGTTCCCATGTTTAACCAGTACCAGGTTACCATTTTCTAATTGGGAACAAAATGAGATGAGAGGCTAATTACCTCATATTGGGCGCCCGTCAAAACATGTCTTATAATAATCATAACACTAAGAAGCCGCTCGCATTGTTGCTAACAGCTAGAAATAACGAAAAAAAAGGTCTTGTTATAAAAATCAGGAGACAAGGCTGCCTCTTTTATAAAGATTTATGACACACGTGCCTCCCACCCCCCCCCTCTGTTGCGATCACTCAACGCTAGCATTTACATACGGTACACTCAGACATGCATGCACACTCATTAGGAAGTGGTGGTATGCTCACGCACCCACCTTCCTTGACAGCACATCTAAAAGAGAAGATCCTCACGTAAGAACGAACGCAATGAAGGCTCCTAATATCTTTGATAGCGTGGTTATGGTAATGATGGAGCCGCCATGCAACATTCATGAAGTGTACGCCAAGCACCGTTTGAGCTGCGTTGAAGATACTTACAATATGGAGGAGGCAACGTAAAATGTTGTTATGCTCTGCCCTTAATTGTTTATTCAACAGTTAAGTGTGGCTAAATGACTGGGTGATTGTTTATATAATGTATGTCTTTTTGTGAGTAACACATTAATGCAGGAATGTAATGCATTTATAATATGATTTACAGGCATAGATACCGATTGTAGATGTTATTAGCTGATATTGGCATAAAAATGAGATATTGGTTCATATTGTATCGTTTTTTTCTGCCGATAATGATAACCGAGTGCGAGTGACGACGTTGTGCTCTCACAGCAACAAGCTTGCTAACTCGGTATGTCCTTGATCTGGAATGCCTTCGGATTGTAAATATACAATTTGCAAAGCGCTGCGAGGGGGCAGTAAGGCCTTTTGTATTTGTAATTTAATATAACACCTCAGGAAGTCACATGCATCTGGTGTCCCCACAGCAAAATAATAAGTGGCTGGAAAGGTGCTGAATGAGCCCAGTTTATAATTTCACAGTTTTATACTTTGCACTTTATCATTGCCAGCGTTGTTTAACTGGATTCTAATTTATGAATTTATTAAGATGAATTTGTCTTACTTGTTGATATTAGTCGTAGTAGTTATTTTAGTTGACAGTCGGTCATGATTTTTAATGACTTCTGCTAAGACAAAATGTTGAAGATAAACATGTCACTTTTACTATAACTTACATTGCATATTGCAGAATAACTTGCACAAACAGTGTTTATTTGTGAAATGCAACCAGAAATCACAGTAAAAGAAGCATAATGTGCTCATCACATGACTTTAGTCTGAGGGATGGACCACCGCCAATATCGGCATCAGTTAATATTGGGATTGGTAATGAAGTGATGGACATTATCGGTATATCGGACTTCAATGAGAAAGCCAATATCGAGCCTCTCTAATAAAATCACGAGGGGTGTCACAAGATTTCTTGTGCCACAAAAAACTACACATCGAGATGCAGAGCCTTCGTTCTGTCAACACTCACTGAGACGTTTGGCCGGCAAAATAAATACAAACGGAACAGCGCAAAATGGTGTGCGTTCACAGAAAGTAATCACAAAAGAAATGGTGCTGTTTAGTACAGTTGAAAAGCCAGCATTTCAAGAAATGCTGCATATGTTTGACAGACAGTACGGATTGCCTGTGAGAAAATACATTTCCACGACTTTACGAAGTGAAAGATGACATATTAAAGGAAACATTGCATTACTTTGATATATTATTATTGTTTATTATTATCAGGGATGCTTGGATCACTGTTTTATGCTGCTAATTCCGATACCTATCATTCTTGAGTGAAATCGGCCAATACCGATACTGACACCGATCACATGGATTAATGATGAATTTTTCAACTTATTTATGATGAGTGCTGTTGGCCAGAGGTCAATTCCAAGCTTCCCTGACTGCCAGGGGTGCCAAAAATAGGTAATTATGAATACAATTTGTAATTAATTAATAAAAGGGGGGCAGGCGGCAACAAAATTTGACATGAACGTGACGTGAACCGTACGTGGGTGTGGTTTAACCAGACATGGGTGGGGCTTAAATCTGTACATGATTTCAAGTCTGAAATAGACATGGCTTGATCAGAAGTTGCTATATTGATTGTTTATTATTCATCTCTATGTGTACTGTGTATGTGTGTAAGTCATCTGTCAGACGTCATTATGGAATTCTTTTTTTAATGCTCTGTGTGAAGTTGGTGATTCATGCAAACATCCACTGATGGCAAACAGGGAAATAATCTGTCAGCCTTCTTCACTGTATTTTTATCAAAAGCACCGCGTTCAGTATTACAAGCGAAATTTTCCAACTGACTTTATATCACCAACCAAATTATAAGCAAGCAGGCAAAAAAAACGGCAGTGACTACGCACGAGCCACACGAGCCATATACAGCTGACTTGTGAAATGTAACATGCATGTTACGGAACAAGTTTAAGATTGCAACGTGCATACTGCAACATATAGGGAGGGGTGTGATATTTGACCTTGCTTATGTACATAATGTAGTATGATAGCCATGCATGTAGATGCTTGATGCAGCTCTGTACTGTGCAGGTGTACCTAATGCTGTGGCCAGTCAATGCAGGTTACTGTTACTGCTGTCTGTGTACTGCCAACTGAAAATGAACAACATTCTTACATTGGAGGTAGTACTCTTGTTTTATGATGACTTCACGGCATAAGACAAAAATACATTTCAAGGAAAAAAGTGGTCATGCTACCCTAATTGAGTTGCATAAGTGACTGACGCAACACAAGCCTGCACAGCGCCGTCTGGTCAAATGCACCGCGTACTTTACCAAACAAGTTTACCAAGTAACTTCCCATACAAACCCAAATAGAGGCGAGCTGAGGAAAACCTAATAAAGCGGAGGCAGCGGGCAACGCCACTGAACCCTTTTCAACTTGCCAATTGCACCGTGTACGTCAGGGGTGTCAAACTCGTGCCATGGAGGGCCGAGACACTGCAGGTTTTCTTTCCAGCCGGTCACTAAAGCAGGTGATTTTAATGATCAACACCTTCAGTTTGAGGGAAGGAGCTCATCAATTAAATCACCTGCTGAAGAAACCGGTTGGAGAGAAAACCTGCAGCGTCTCGGCCCTCCGGGGCACGAGTTTGACACATGTGGTGTACGTGAATGAGGCACCGATCAACCCCCCTGTGGCTCCAGCCTGCACAGTCTGTCTCGGGAGGGGCGGTCACCGTGTGTGGCTGGCCAATCACAGAGCGTGAAGAGTGAATACACAATGAGGATTTTCTTTTATCACGATTATGAATAATGATGAGATGTGCTTGTTTCATGCTCGTATTCAGCAAAAATCTGTATCGGATACTGGTTCATAACGAGTAGCCGGTTCATCCCTAATAATGATATAAAACGTAATATAAAATAATAATGTAAAAAGGTTTACTTTAGCTAGTACTATGTAATGTGGAACACATTCACAGACATGTAATGTGACATTTTCTTGGAAGTAACTTGCCCAACCAGCACTGGTTGCAACGCATCAACATCCTAATTCATTTGTCAAATAAAAAAATGCATAAAAATACCAAGAATGGCAATGTCGTGATTCCCCGCACTGAACATCTAAGCAAAGGAAAATGCAAAACAAATGAGGCGGGGGGGTCCTGCGGTGGGCACCCAGTCCATCCTGTCACTTCAAAAAGTTTCCATATCAGGCTGTCCATCATTTACTGTTATGAGTTTGGACTCTGCGGCTCTATAGTCTGTGCATACACACTCGCTGTGCTGCATAAACTCTCCAAGGAGCGTCTTTTCATAGAGGTGCTCATCAGCAGGAGGTCCAGGTCCATTGGAGACGGCATGGCTAAGCGGGACTGTCAGACAATCAGGAGTTTTTTTTTTTTATTTGTCTTGAAATCAGTGCTCAGTTCAGATTAACCTGGACTCCTGACGCAGGTGTGGAATGCGGCGTGATTAGATGGCAGGGTGGATCTGGGGAACAATTAGCCCTGTGTGCGTGCTCGTGGCCCGAGACACAAGTGACAGCATTGTCAGATTTGACGCTACCACATTTACAGCCGGCAAAGAAGTTGCACAGGTCAAAGACGTGCATAGCAAAGGAAGGCGTTAAAGCCAACGCTAACACATGCTAATGCATATTTAGCACGGTCACTGCACGGGTTCAAGGAAAACCTGCTACCTGTCAAATCTTTATTTAAACAAGGAACTACCACTACACTACAATACAAAGGAGCTGAGGCGAGCGTGAGGACCGTCAACATCGACACACTCACTGGATCAAATAATTAAAAGTGTACAAGTGAAAGATGTTGACTTGGGTTTTTCCAAGCCATGTTGTTGCTATTTTATGTGCACTTTTCTGTGATATGCCCGCTTGCCGAGAGCGATCGTGTTTAGTTTTTTTCACTAAATAAGTTAAGCTACTGTTTTTGCACACCTACCATGTTTATTTGTTTATCTGCGTGTATAAGCCTTTTCTTTGAGGTGGAAAAGGTGGCAGTGAATGAAACCTGCTTGTTTGTAGGGATCTCCATTATCCGTCCTGTGAAAAAAACAACTAACAACAAACAACTTTGACTAATAGGTACTATGGACAAAATCTAAGGAACCAGATTCAACTATAAAAATCAAAGACAGCCCTAAATCCATCATCGCACCCATGCTAATCGCTCATAACGCTGTAAAGAAGGCAATGCCAACGTAGCTCCTTTGTTTGTCAGCAGATGACTAAATATGCACACTATATTGCATATTGCCTATGCGAACCTGTCTTCCTATCTACTCTGTCCAGTTAATTGCGATATTAAAAACTATACGTAATAACATTATTAATGCTGAAAAAAGTGGAATGGGTTGTTCTATGGCTGAAGCTTCACTCCTAAACGAAAATTTGTCAAAATTGATCAGGTAGTTTTTGTGTAATCCTGTCTGTAAAAATGTAGCAAAGCGCAGACAAGACGGCACAAGCTAACTCATTTGTGTTAGCAGCAAATATTACGCCATCGTCTATTGAGGAACACCTGGAAATGGTCAGATTTCACGACAATCGTATACAAAACATTCGTGGACATGTTTGGGCAAATTTTGTGGCAACTGGTAGTTGTTTGACCCAAATGCGTGAAGTGGTAACAACAACAGGCGATATGCAGCGTATCCCACTTAACAGAGTTTTTCAGAGCACACTATCATGTTACAGTTCATATAGTGTTGCTAAAATGTTCCAGAAAAGCATACTGTTTGTGTTGTTTGACTATCGCATTCAAAGGCTACTATATGAATATTGGCTTGTCTGCTATCAAAGGCGTTGTCTGAATATTTTAGCAGCAGCGAGTGGACACAGAGAATTAGCAATGATGAAGTGACAAGGATGTCTGTCAATTGGATGTTTGATGCCGGCTCACGGCGAATTAGAGGCCGCTAGCTGCGGAAAACAAACAGCCTTTGAAGCGCATTATTATATGACATGCTGCATTCACTGGTGGAAGTGGATGAATTAATGAGACACAAAAAACAAAAAAGCGGATCCAAAACTTCCACACAAAGAATTAGCATATATGACTGAGACAGACTGCATCTGGGCCAGCCTGACTTTTCCTTTAAAGCTGCCAACATAACATTTACTGTGCTAATGTAAAAACAAAATGACTACTTGTAGTCCTGAAACAGTAAGTAGTAAAGTTATATAGCGTAGTAGAGAGGCAATGTAAAAGTCTGAAGTGTTCATGTAGAAAGACTGGAGCTAGCCCATAGTAATACTTACGTCGGAGAGTATTTGAAGATTAGCTAGCAGCTGCAAAAACACGGTTTACTCCTACAACATTCGGAATCTCAAATTTTCCTGCACCATACATACAATGCAAGGCAGGAAGGAGAAGTATGTTCATTTGTTAAAAAAAAAAAAAAAAAAAAAAGTTTATTCTTGCACCCAGCTCGTATAAACTGTCAACGACCATTCTCAACACACACAACACATTCCGGCCTTCAAATTAACAGCGCTGTTTGTCACATTTGTCTAATTGTGCAAACAAAATAAGGGTGTCATTAAAATATCCAACCATCCATTTTCTATGCCGCTTCTCCTGTCATTACAATATCTTATAGCCTAGTATGGCCTAGCTGTCACTGGCTATACTTTGCATTGGCAGCAGCTAGCTAGCTAGCTAGCTAGCTAGCAGTTTGCTAGAGTTAGCCGCCTAGCTTCTGGTCTCCGGACTCCAAATGTAACTTTTTACTGCAGTGACATTTGCATTTGCAGCAATGCAGTTAGTTCAGAGCTTGAGCAACAAGTGGATATCATGTTAAAGTGGGTTAAGTACTAACTTAACACTATTTGTGTGTGGTTGTTTAATGAACATAAACACATCACGTGACAGGGTCTCCTATCTCACCAGCTGATTCTGAGTAGCGCACAAAGGCTCAAAGAATATTTGCTTCAACTCTTAGTAGTTTTTTTTTTATTATAAATGTTGAATTCAGACTTTATACTCTTTATACAATTTATACTCTTTATACAATTTATACTCTTTATATAATGACAAATGAGCACAAAACAGCACGAAGACGATGGCCACACTGGATTTCTGCTTGGTAAATAAAGTAGTGTGCATTTGAAACGTTGCCTTTAATCGTGATGAAAGTTGCAACCTGGACACTGAGTTTATTCTGTTAATGTTGTTATCTTCAGCTAAAAAATAATCCAACAGTGTATTCCCATTCATTAATATTACTCCAAAATATGCATCAAATTAAATTCAGGATTGTGTCAAATAGAACAAAAAATGTTTCACACAAATAAAGGCAAAGAAAATGAATGTGATCGGTATCGGCCGATCGCACTCACGGATGATCCGTATCGAAATCTGCAGCATAAAACCCTGATCGGAGGCTCCCTAATTGAGAGATGACCTAAAATGACATCACCTTAACACTGCAGGAAGTCATGAAGTCAGCCATGGCATGTCCGAGCTATAGAGTTAAAAAAAGGTTCTCCCCCCGTTCCGTGTGGAAGTAGTTAGTTTTTGGCTTCTCAAGTTTAGAAGAAATGAAATTGAGGCTAACTGGTTAGCTTGTTAGCTGGCCGTCTGGAGTCCCTGCAGCGTAAGAGCTGTGCAATGCGCATGTCTACAGGCCTCTAATAATGTTAAAAACCATGTTTACAAAGTCATAAACAGGTTTTCTACGCTCTCACTACACAAGTATTGCCTTCAGACTTTCATTTTCATTGTGTGAAGAAAGATGGAAGAAAGAGCACACACTGTAATGTCGGTTTGAGGGACATTTGTTGCGGCCAATGGGGGTACATGTTAAGACAATAAAACATGTTTTCATTGGTTGTTTAGCGATGCAGTGCTGACAGAACAAGGACACATCATATTAGGAAGTGGATGTGGTAGTCAAGAGAAAGTGGACTTGCTAGCGGTGTTGTCAGAGAAACACCTTATGCTGGTAGCTACCTAGCTTAGGTTAGCTTATTTAAACTTAGCACAAGAACCAAAAACAATGAAATGGTGTTTTCTCCTGGCAAATAGCTCCCGTCTGGAACCACCACGACCACTACCCCCCGCCCCCTGCTATCAGTTTGACCTAGCGGGGTGCAATGGCCACACCTGCACGCCATTTCTTTCCCATGGTTCCCAGCGTGGAAACGGGATGAGTGACAGCTGCACTTCAAAGTCTTCTGGCTCTCACGGCCATCATGTGTTATGTCAGTTTAAGGTGGAGAAAGACAACCACACAGAGAAAGAATACGTCTCAGGCGCGGGGCAATTTGGATGATTGGCCTTGAAACGCAAGCCGAAAGGGGGGCTTTTCTCTGTGTTCCTTTAAAGTGACCCGTGGCCCGCCAGTGTAATGTAAAATTATCCCGGGGCCGCCGTGTTTGTGTTGTGTCAGATGCGGTGACTGGCAGAAAGTCCTAGTAATTGTCTAAGTGCTCCGGCGTGTCAGAGCTGTCCGTCACTCCTCCACGTCTTCAGCTTCTCAAAATATTTGCACTGAATGGCGGCGGACAAACTACTTTCATTGATGGAGTTGTCACTTTGGTGCTTTTGCTAGGGAAAATATTTTACCTTCTCGGGAAGAACACACACAAAAACGACTGACATGTGTTCCTGCTTTTTTGGCAGAGGGAAAATGAGAGAGGCGTACTTGTTCACTCTTTTTGTTCTTTGATACTTTCCTTTTTTTCTACAAATTCTGAGACTATGAGCTTTTCTTGTCACATCTCATTGAAGTTGAAGTTAACCTGAATGTGACACTGCGAAAATACATTCCATGCGAAAAAAACTGCTCTTTAAGATTTGGACACGCATACATATTCTCTCATGTGCGCACTTAAAATGGAAACCATTGAAGAGCCGTAGTGTGAAGTTTTGTTCCGTATTCTGCTGAGAGACGGTTAGCATCACGCTATCACACACTATACACAATATATGGCGCAAAAAAGCATGCTAGTGCAAAATTACAGAATAAAGGCGTGTTTGAGAGGTCTACTGTATGATTTTTTTTGTTAAGAATATTTTGACATGGTATTCAGCAAAAGGCAGGGTTTCCCAAAAGGGGGATCAGGACCCAAAACAGATCACAAATCAGGTTTTTTCTTTTGTTCTTTACTATTACAGTAGTTCATATACGTAATATAAAAGCTGCTCAGGATGAAATATGTCAACCAAAAAGATATAAGGACCCAACCACCGGCTGGCACCACCACCCATTGTGGTTTGAGAGAATTACGAGTAAAATTGCATAAAAATTGGCATCCATTTTCATTGGTCCCGAATAAGATGACTGGTCACTCACGGCTGCCTGGTATTCACGTGCACGTCTGTGGCGCGTTCACACACACAAAAGTAGTCTCAGAGAGGCGATCAACAATGTTGTTTTTAGGATAGGCTAAAATTTGTAGCAAAACTTTGTCAAACCGCTAGCATTAGCTGAAAGATAACTAACGCGCGTGTGTGCGTTCCGTAGGACGTACCTTATGCACTCATACCAGGAAGAGGGCGATTGCAGTATGTTTGAAAGTTAGTGTCTTCTGTGGCACCTCAGAAGACACTGAGGCACCACCTTCTGTAGCACGTTAACCAGCTATCACAAACTAGCTACAAATAAACTCGTCAATATTTAATACATGTTATGTACATGGAAATGACCAAATAATTGATTGCAAAGGGAAATCAAAGCGGTTGCGTGTCTGTAGTGTGCATTTTAAACTGCTGCTAACTGTCAAAACAAACCACTGTCTGTGGACTCAAATTGCTAATGCTAAAAACAAGGCTAACATCAAAGAACCCTGCTGGTGTTTTGACCTTCTGCTGAAAAGTCAACAAAAGATACGCAAGCGCGATTAGTCTTGCAACAACACGCTTGGCTACGTGTTTTTTTTACATATGTTCATTGTGCTTCATGAACATAACCATGTTGTAGTCAATATGTATTCTTTACACTGTATTCTTTACTTGCGTATCTTGCTTGCTGCTGTAACAAGTGAATTTCCCCGCTGTGGGATAAATAAAGTACAAATACAATACAATACAATATGCTTAGTGGAGTTCGGAAAATAGTCGTAACTGGTGTTGCGACTGGTCGGGAGCGGAAAATTGCTCATTCATCCATGTACTCCCAGGTGTTCCACATTTCCACAGTGAGGGAGAATCGGGGCGAATTCGCACAGTTTAAGCCCCACTGTAGCAATGCGTTTGGTGAAAAGGACGAAGGTAAGCCCACTGACGACTGTCTCAAAGCAAAGCGGTGTTGACATTTTACCTGCAAATATTAAGTCAACTAACTTTTTTTGTGTTTGTGGTTATTAGAATGTTGGGTTTTTGTATTTCAACACAAATCTATGGGAGTACTTCCCTCTTAGACTGACAAGCACAGCAAGTAAATTAGGGGGAAAAAACCCCAACAAGATAGTCAAGTTGTATTACTGCTTCCCAGCTATGTCGGATGTTTGTGAAACATGCGCTATAATGAACAGTTTAATTTGCGCTAGTAACCTTATTACTTCATCTTCCTGTCCAAACACAAGGGAAACAAATAAGAATTGAATGGGTGTCAAATATGTGTTCCAAATCTACTAAAAGGTTATCGTTACATGCGAGGCAACCGCTTCTATGGGAATCCATGTTAACTTTGTTAGCAGGAAAATGTGCGGCCCGAAGGTGAGGTGGCCATGGACTTTAAAAACGCTGTGTTGTCACAAAGTGGGGCTCAGTGTGTAGAAAAAGAAAACAACATAACGGAGGCGCACATGACAGTCTGTATTTTGCTTTTGAGGGTTTGACACACATGAAGATTATGTACTGTTAGTGTTAGAGCAGCCGGGGGGCGGTGATAGCAATAAATGACATACGGCTCCACAGACGACCTCTGGGAACTTCTTTAACCCAGCGAGGATCTCGCTGGAGCCACTTTCCCCTGTCTGACACCTCTTTTTACAGCAATCAATGCAAGGTTAAAAGCAGATAATTTAAGAGCGAGGAGAAAGACAAATAAAGACAGAGCGGGAGTGCTGCAGTTACTCGCCGTCTCTATTTGTCTTCAGCAAGTTTGCTTTATCTAATAAAGTGTCTGTGGATTAAGATGGATACTTCAAACGCTGCGTCGTCTCTGTAATCACAGAGGAGGGAGGCGGAAACTCGCATATACCTCGCTCAATTTATTATTAATAAGTACATCAGTGGAGAGAAGACGATATCCCGGGGACCAAAACACCCGCCGAGTGCCACATTCATCAAAGCATATCACAATACTCAGGATACACGGGCTCCAATAACGGGTAATTGATGGGAGACGTCTGCGGTCGCGCTGGATCACTACGATTATATAATAATATTAATATCATTTTACACTTCACACCAGATGAATGTTGGGGGTGGGGGGAACATGTGCGTCTTTTTTTTTTTGTTTACGAGAGACAAAGCGGCGGTTAGCGTTGCGGTACTACGAGAGGCCTTCTGACAGGTTAACAAACCACAAACACCATCACACGTTTAAAAACGACCAACAAAAATACTCTAAGCCAAATAACGGCCTCCGCCTGCATACAGGCCCTGCCCCAAATAATTGCTGGGGGCATCGGCCACTTGAATAAATAAACGCTACACCAACGTAATATTCAATGCTATTACAAAAATGGACATTTAGAGTGCAAAATTACAATGACTGGGCGTTAAAAACAACAGGTGGCTACGAAGCCTTTTGAGCCCATTGGAAGTCCGAAGGCACCACAACAATGTTGAATCCAGGTACATGTGAACCGATAAAGAAGGTAATACTCAATATCCCACTTTAAGTTAACAAAACAAAATAACATACAATGCCTGGAAATGTCTAAAAATGTCAACTTCTAACCAACACGGCTGACTTCATGTTCATTTTCAGGTACAGGTGCTTGAGACTTGTGTTTCATGTGTCATGATACAATTGCTGACAAAACTGATATCATGGGCCTACATTTGTTAATTTTCTGGGGGTGCCACTGAGTCCATTTTATGTGGCTGCGTCCGGGCCCCTGACAGTACGTACTGCACATTTTATAAAGGATACACACACCTGCCAAATTTAGGGAGTCAAGTTAAGTTCATTAAAATTACAACAAAATGGGATTCAGTTCTAAGAAAAGCAAAACGGAGAACTGGAATTTGGTTTTGTTACATGAAATATGGATTGGAAATATTTTTTATAACAATCAAAACGATGGCAAATCTTTACCTCGGCCAGTGTTCAACAAAATGTAATTTTATACGTAAGCATGAGGCTTTACACGTACGGAAATTGTTGCTGTGTAATATGAAACATTTTGGGTGTATTAAAATAATGAAAACGGC